>NW_005198071.1:0-1605 GCF_000372725.1 Emiliania huxleyi CCMP1516 | reverse complement strand
TGTGTCTGTGGTGGGCTGTAGTCCTACTACGTGGTTACAACCACGCGCCCCTCAGGAGCTAAGGTAGAGCTGAGCGTCCAAGACGCCTCGGTGCCTCCCACCGGCGTGAAGACCATCCGGATCTACCCAGCCCGCCCTCCGGACAAGCTGGTCCCCGCGATGGCCCACGGTCCTCCGTCGCCTGGTTGAACCCCCTGCCTCCCAGTTGACCCCCAGTCCTCGTAGTCGACCATTAAATAAACTCAAAGGTCCACCACAGCCTCCAGCCTCCGCCTCCACCGTCGAGCCGCGATCGCTGCCGCCCGCGACGCCGCCCGCCGCGTCAGATAGCCGCGACGCGCGCATCGAGTCGCGTCGGAGAGCCGCGCCGCACCAGCAGCAGCATCTGCACCACCAGCAGCAGCAGCAGCACCACCACCACCACCCGAGAGAGAAGCGCACCTGCCCGACGCCGCCCGCCGCGTCAGACGCTCGCGACGCGCGCGTCGAGCCCAGTCGCACAGCCGCGCCGCGCCAGCAGCAGCATCGGCACCAGCAGCAGCAGCACCACCACCACCAGCAGCAACAGAGACAGTCAGTGCAGGCGCAGAGGCGCTCGCAGAGCGGCGCTCAGCGCCGCGCACGCCACCCTGCGGACCGTCGGACGAGCGCACCGTACGTCGGCGGCGAGCCGCGTCGCCAGCCGTCTCGCGAGAGAGCGGCGCCGCCGCGTGCGCGCAGCAGCCGCCGCGGCAGAGGCGAGCCGCGGCGACGTCCGCACTAACGGATAACGGCCATTCTCTCTCTCTCTCTCTCTCTCTCTCTCTCTCTCTCTCTCAGAGGGGCCGCCATCGCCGAAGCTGTGCCAAAGCATAACTCCAAAACCCGCAGCGGCCCGGGGGGCCTTGGGGGCAGCCTGCCGGACCGCCGCTGCACGGGGCTAGGCACCAGAAGATGAGTGGAATTGATGAATTGGGCCGTTGTCCGTGCCTCCCCTCTATACGTCAGAGTGGGACCTACGCCGCGCCGGGTAAGGGGCGCGCCCGGTCCTCGACGGAGCCGCGCGCCCCAAACGACCCAGGCGGCGAGTAGTCGTCCTCGAACCTTCGACATGTAGTTGCCCATAGTTAGCGCCCGCCCGCCCCCCCCTCTGTCGCTTCGCAAACGAAAAAACAAAATAAAACCAAGCAAAAGAGAAAGCGAGGCCAAAAAACGATTGCGTAAACGGCGTCACAAAGCCCGCCGGTTTTGATCGACAATCGTGAGATTGACCGCCGTCGACCAGAGAATCGACGGCAGCATGCAGACGATGTGCCAGCTTGCACGGCGCTCGCGCCGCGCCGGCTGGCTCATCGAGCGCGCTCTCAGGCGCCATCCGGGCCACGCGCGGCGCCGCGCGTGCCTCGCGCCACTCGCCTCGGCTGGCAGTACAACGCCAAAGCCGCCTCGCAAACACCGCGCACAGCACCAGCATGCTGCCCACCAGGCAGCAGAGTGCTGCACCGGCGTGCAGCGGACGCTGCGGCGCTGCGGCGCCGCCTCCCTGCCCTGTCCACGGAGCAGGCGAGCGGCGGCACGGCCTTCCACCAGCTGCAGGAGGTGCGCACTTCCCGGTGGAAGCACAGG
>NW_005198072.1:0-1606 GCF_000372725.1 Emiliania huxleyi CCMP1516 | reverse complement strand
AACTCGAACAGGTTTGAGCAATGGCCGCCTTCCATGCTCGACACGTCCGCCCGCCATCAAGTTGTACGATGAAAAATGCAGCAGGAACTTAGTTGCCTCGAAGGCCGCCCTGCGCTGCTCGAAGGCCGCCCTGCTCTCGGCATTGTGTTGTTGACTGATAGCACTGTCTGATCCAACCAGAAAGAGCCGTCGAAGAGCCGTCGAGAGCTACATGAGACCCAATGATGTACCAGAAAACGAAACTAGCGCCAAAATTGAGATCTCAGGATTGACATTAATTTCTCGCGCCTGCTTTCGCTGCTTGAGGCTCGCCAAACAGATACTGCGTCTATGGCCGTGTGCAACGTCAAGTCGTTATATAACCGCGACAAGACCATCGCGCCAACCGCGACTCTGTTGCTTTTATGCGGCAGCATTCACCGTGACTCTTGCCGTGAATGGTTAGTGACCGCAATACTACGCCGTGAGCTGAGCTTCACCAGCCGTTTATCTTCCTTCCCTTGCCTTCTCTTGCCGTCCGTTCTCTGTGCGCATTCCACTGCATGCATGCGGCATCACAAGCGTCTTCTGCCGGGCGCGCATCTGAACTCGTACCTGGTAGGCCATCGCTTTGCTGAAGGATCAGGCGCCTGAATGGCGACAGTGAGCGTCTCCTACTTATGGATTGCGCTCAAGGTACGAGGACCGCAAGAGCGCGCCGCAGGCGAAGCGATTTTTTTGGCGGCAGGGCTGTTCCAATCTTGTGATCACGCGCGAGCCTGTGAATACGCCCCGGAGGCCTCAACCCCCAACTAAAGGGTTGACGGGGGGTCTCAACCGTCAACCAGATGGTTGAGGGGGGGCTCAACCCTCAACCCGTCAACCACCCCTCTGAGCAGAGTGAAGCCATCTGAAGCCCGGTCGTAGCTGAGAACGAAGGTGCCCGCCGTGCCTCGCGCGACCCTTCAGCGGCCTTTCAGCAGCGTATGGCCGCGCTGCGACGACCCCGTGAACGCGGGCTGCTCTGTCTGGCTGCACTCCTCTGTGCCGTCTGCCAGCAGGGTGCTGACGCGCAGCGAGAGGCCCCCGCTGGCAGGCTGCTCAGCGGCGGCCGCCGCTGGCGGGGAGGCGGTGGGGGCAGCAGGCGCACTCCCACCAGGCTGGAGGAGACTGGGTCGCCTGAGTCGATAATAGATACAGGGGCGCGGTGGCGGATCCGGGTCGTTGGCTCTGGCCGCTTCCTCTATAAGAACGGCATGTCCATCATCGGCACCAAGCAGTTCTTCTCTCTCTTTGAGCTGCGCCGAGCCGCCTCGGGTGCCGAGAAGAAACACCTCACACACACCCAGCACCCGCCTTCACCCCTGGACCGGGCATGGGAGTGGCTTTCGCGAATGCGCCCCGCGCTGTCCCGCCAGGCGCGTACTTCATCGCTGACCACGCCGGCGACTGGCTGCGGCTGAACTCGCTCGAGGGCGCAGACGGCTTTGAGAGGCTCGAGGCGATTAAGTACAGGCCGCCGCCGCCGCCCGACCCGGCCTCCGACGCCGAACATAGTGCGGTGGTGGAGGTGGAGCAACGCTCGACTGGCGTCGCAGCGAGCTCTGGGCCGACTCCGAGCCCGTTT
>NW_005198073.1:0-1606 GCF_000372725.1 Emiliania huxleyi CCMP1516 | reverse complement strand
CGCCTCAGCGAGATCTATCGAGGGGGGACCGGGAAGGGCATGGGGTCTCGCGGGCCCTGTCTGCAGCAGCAGTGCTAACTAGAACGACAAAATTCCGGATGGACCGGAGAGTGGCGGCGCGATCTACGCACCGTGCTCGACCCCGCCGAAAAGCTGGCTGGTGGTCGCGCGCGGCGCGTCGGCGCGGCTCCAACTGGTTCGGCACCTCGGCTGAGTCCATCAGCACGAGGCCCGCTACGTCGGGCAGCCCCGCGAGCGCATGGGCGGCCGGCGCGAGCGGAGATTGGCGGGCCGATTCGTTTACCACGAAAAGACGAGGCGGCCAGGGGGGGGGTGGAGCCTCGGTACCCTAGACCAGCGTCCACCCATACCGCGTTGGTGTCCAGTCCGAGCCTGGCTGTTCTTCACCTTACTACATACATGTAGTATTGCCGCCTCCTTCGGGCCGGGGGGGGTTCTGGGGGTCCGGCCTCCTCGCGTGCGGCATGGTTTTCTCTAAAGCCCTCAATACAACTACCATGAAGGGAGCGGTCACGACAAACGGCAAAACAGTTTGTTTGATGGAGATCCGTCCCACGTATCCCCCCCGCCGACCCCCGCCGACGGACGCCCGTGCCGGGGGCCGCAGGCCAGCCATGTCGGAGACGACCGGAAAAAAGCCATGGCTCTCGGCGCTGCCCTACTTTGTGGGCGGCGATATTGACGGTTTCGCCGCGGTCTTCTCCAACAACCTGGCCACCATGCTCGCAGGCTGCGCTATGCTGACTGGTCCCGGCGTGCTGCCGGAGGATATCGTGTATGGCAAGATCGTGCCGGCGACCCCAGCGTAGATCACCGGATGCCCCCGAAGGGGCGCATTCTCTCGCATCCCAGCACATCCCATGTGCACTCTCCTGGCTCTCGGCGCCGTGCTTCCTCGCCGGAGTTTCCTGGTCGCTCCACTCGCGGCTGCCCTCTCGCCGGCCGCGGCGCCTGCCGCGCCGGCGCCGGCCTCGGGCGCGCTCGTCATCGACGGCGCTTCGCGCTTCTCACTGACCGTCCCGCGAGGCTTTGTCGCCTCTAAGCGGTCTGCGAGCCAGGGCACGCTCTACGTCGCCGGCGACTTCCCTCGCGCCGCCGTCGTCTCCGTCACCGCGTGGCCAGTCAGCGAGCTGCTTGCCGCAGAGGCTGCCGCTCGCTCGCTGCCAGGCCTTCCTGCGGTGGCGAGCGGCGCAGGCGCGTCGCCGGCGGCGCTCGCCGACATTGCGCCGCCCGAGGAGCTAGCGCGTATCCTGGCGCGGGCGCGCGACCGGGAGCAGGGAGGTGGGCTTAGCAGCGAGGTGACGGCCGCAGCTCCAGACGGTGCGCCGGTCTCTCTCTCTCTCTCTCTCTCTCTCCCTCCCGCCCTCCCTCCCCCCCCCCCCCTCTCTCCCTCTCCCTCTCCCTCTCCCTCTCCCATTCTCTCTCCCTCAGCTTCTCTCTCCCTCCGTCGGGACTAACTACCGTTGGTCACACACTATGCCCGGGTCGGCTCGTGCTCTCCTTCCTTAACCCATTTGTCAATCGGCCGTTCCGGCCTATTAACTCCACGCCAGGTGCGGGTCTGTCTGTGCCTCTCCCTCTCTAC
>NW_005198074.1:0-1606 GCF_000372725.1 Emiliania huxleyi CCMP1516 | reverse complement strand
GGTTTTCCGGAAAACAAAAAGGAAAACAGAGGGTCCCCAGCACTTTGCGTTGCCGGAAATTTCCAGGGAAAACAGAGGGTGTTTGGTGCTCCATTCTGGAAACTCGCGAGTTTCCCTGAGTCTGAGAGCTGGTCTGGGGCAAAATCTGAGGCAAAATTGAGGAATCGACAAAATACCCAGGCGGTCGCAGGGTAATTTCCAGGTCTACACGGGTTCTCCGCAAAATTCCCGGCATTTTGACGATTTGGCCTAAAATGTGGCTGATTTTGGGCCCAAACCAGCCTCAGACTCGGCTCAGAGCCAAAAATTTGACGATTTCCACGGAGTTTTCTCGGGAAAATAGAGAGGAAAAGAGAGGGTGCTGTAGAGAAAAAGGAAAGGGAAAACAGACGGGGTGCGAGAGGAAAACCTCGTACAGCCTAAGCTGTGACCCTCCACATACAAGTCCGCCGAATTTAAGATTTTAGAGGCCGGCCGCAGGCCGGCGATTTTCAGATTTTAGACCAAGATTTTAGAGCTCTGGAGCGCATTTTTGCAAGATTTTAGCTGTAATTTTATAAAATGAACTCGGGGGCACGGGACGCGGCACAAACGGGGCACAAACAAACGCCAGGCTACAAAGACGGGGAGGCACCTAGTGACGCAGGGGAGTCTAGGCGACGGCGGCGTCCTCCGACGCCGCGGCGAGCCTGAGCTCGGTCGCAATCTCTTCCGCCGCCGCGAGCTGCAGCGCGACTGACATGCGCTGGGCCTGCAGCGACAGCCACGACCGCGTCGACCAGCTCGCCTCGTCCTCGTGCTGCCGCTGTAATTTCACACATTTTCAAGATTTTACAGCTCATGGCCGCCTCGTCTTCAAATCTTAAATTCCTTGCTGGGTTTTGTATTCCACATTCCTCCACTTCACGGTGTGTTTGGCGCGAAGTCTGTCCTCCTATCGACTGGTCGACTGGTCTTACAACGATGGAGTGCCCCATCTGCCTGGAGGTGCAGGACGGGCCGCAGCACCAGTGCCGGGAGGGCCACGTCTACTGCGCCTCCTGCGACTCCAACCTGCGCGCCCCGCGCCGCTGCCCCGAGTGCCGCATGGCTCTCGGACCACTGAACCAGGCGATTCGATGCCGAAGCCACGAGGAGCGGATCGCGGCGCTGCCGGCGGCATGTTCGCACTGCGGGCTGGCGACGACGCGCGGCGAAGTCGCCGCACACGAGCAAGACTGCCCGCAGCGGCCGCGAGCGTGTGCCGCGGCGGAGGCTGGTTGCGCGTGGTCAGGGCTGCTGGCAGACAAGGCGGCGCACGAGGCGACGTGCCCCTTCGCCGTGTGCCAGCGCATGATGGCGCCGCTGGTGGCGGAGATGCGGGCCGAGAACTCACAGCTGCGGGCGGAGAATGAGCGGCTGCGGTCGCGCGTGGCGGCGCTCGAGGCTGGCGAGGCTGGCGAGGAGGGAGGGCGGCGGGTGCGGCAGCGCGTTGGCGCCGCACCGCATGACGCGCCGCCGAGCAATGCGGCGGTGCAGGCGATGGACGTGGCGGCGGCGACGGCGGCGCTGCGCGTGCACGTGTCGGACAGCCGCGTCGCCTTGCGGCATGCAAGCGCTTGGAGGA
>NW_005198075.1:0-1606 GCF_000372725.1 Emiliania huxleyi CCMP1516 | reverse complement strand
GGGTTTGCTGTCAGGCTGTCGGACCAGGGCTCAGCTTCGACACGGTCGGCCCCAACAGGGCACCCCCGTGCTCAACGCGAAGAAGCAGCCGGCGACGACGACGTCTGTCATCCTTGCTCACCTGCGCTCCCTCGACGACGACGAGCTTCTCGCCGCCACAGATTTTGACCTCGTGCGCGTCCACTTCGAGCCTACTGTGTGAATACGTATTCCACGTATTCCAAATGACGTCCCAGAGGCCTGTATTCTGCCGTATTCCACCCGTATTCCACGTATTCCATGGAATACGCCGTATTCCAAGCTCCAAAAATGGACGTATTCCGTATAAAATTTTCTTCGCTCCGCGAATTCACACAGTAGGACTTCGAGCCCCGGCTGACAGAGGGCTCCGGCGAGGACGACAACAAGGAACTGTGCTCTGTGGAACGCACTGCGGACACGGTTGGGTCAGCCCGCACAGGCCGCACCCCCGCAGCACTCTTGTAGCATGCAGCACACAGACTGCATGGGTGAAATTCTCAAAAAGGTGCAGCACTTCTAGCCGACATCGACAAAAGTCCCTCTCTCGCCCCGCGGCGAGCGGCCCCGCCGGAGGCGAAGAAAATTTCGCCATCTAGCGCTCGCAACACATAGATTTGTGCATAAATCAACACCTCCAATCTTCGGGGGTGACGGATAAAGGCGTGCGAAATGAATCCGAAAGCAGCGAATCCAAGTGATGGCCCGCCGCAGGCGAAGAAAATTTAGGGTTGGGGTTCCCCTATGCGCTACCACTGTATGCCAAAGAACTCGGAGAGGATTTCGGCGGCCGGCACGCCGAGCACAGCGGTTCGCGCTGCCTGCTCGCGCTGGTTACACCGTTGCTGTGGCCGTCTTCGTCCGTATTGTACACCGAGCTGGCGCCACAGCAGAGTACAACAACGGCTCGGACGAACTGCTCCACGGTACTACATCATCAGAGGGCCCGGCAAGGTCCACGGCGGAGCTGGCGGTGGTGGGAGTGGTGGTAGGAACGAAGGCGCACCTGTCGGCGATTCACCGCCGTTCGTTCCCGTCTCTCAAAGCTGGTTACACCGTCGATGCGCACATCGAGGCGCTCGTGGACGAGAGAGACGTCGCCTCCTCTTTCGTCCCGGGGCACTGTTCACGCCGGAAGGCCCCGTACACTGCCAAGTACATTAGCCTTCATCTCTCCTACCGCCGGCCGGGTGCAGCCGCCACCAGTGAGATTGTCCTCGACGTTGGCACCTGCGAAGTAATGAACAACAGGCAGTGCGTCATATGGCGCTATGATAGCCCTGCGGTGGACGTCCTCGACGCAGACGAGGCGGAGCTCATCTGTGCGGCGCAGATCGCCGACTGTCTCTCCCTCCCTGCGCGAGTGGTTGCACCACCCTGGATGAAGCATCTGGGCTGGCACCCTCCCGCTATTAAAAGAGGGCGACTGAGGGCTCCAGGCCCCCCATCCGTCCAAGTCTGGTTGCTACTGAACTGTCGGCCCCTGACTGAAGCAATGAACAATCGCTTCTGCGGGTTTCTCTTCCGTTTCTCCATCGCGGTTACATCCCAAGGCTTCTTTGCTGTTAGTTTTTGGGGGGCTTCCCCC
>NW_005198076.1:0-1606 GCF_000372725.1 Emiliania huxleyi CCMP1516 | reverse complement strand
CGGGGCTGGATAACCCAAGCCTATTTCTTGGCTTGGGTTCACTGCTCAGAGAGCAGCCTCACCGCGTCCACTGTCTACCACCGGCCCTGGTCGCACACTCCGCCGCTGCGCTGCGCTGGTGCGGCTACTCATCATCAGCCTCGTCACACGCCTTCGCCAGCTCCGTGAACTCCTTATCCAGCCGGTCCTTCTACTCTTGTATCGCTGACTTGACCGTGTCCGCACCTGCATGGTCCAGCATCGCCGTGAAAAACCCAAGCGACAGAATGGAAGCCACAGTCGTCGGGACCACTGCCGAACCTGCCAGAGACGAGGTACTCTAAGCGCTCGTCGTCTTCATCGACAGGGTTCCTCAGCGCCACCGCAGTCATCTGGCTCGGATCGCAGTATCGCACGCCGAGCACCTCTTCAATCTCCAGCAAGTCTGCGTCAATGGACCCGGCAACCTTGTCGCTGGCAAGTGGTGGCAGGTGACCGACATCCCGCATGCACTTGCGTCGCAAGCCTTCTCGGTGTGATCGGAATTCCAGTACCACCCGGCAGCAAAAGTGGTCTTGCCGCATCTCGGAAGGGTTGGGCGACGGCGGCGGGGAGGCCATATCGAGCGCGGCGAGTTCGTTGTTGTTGCCGTGCGTTCACGCGATTTTGGTACGCAACATAACTAACTTTTCAACCGCGAAGTTGCTTCGAAAACTGAGATGTGGCTTCGAGAGAGCTCGCTGAGAGCTTTTACATGGTGTGCGAGCCGTTTTCTGGCTCCTACGGGAAGGCTATCCCGACATTTCCACCCGTTTGTTGGTCACCATGACCTCAGCCAGAGCCCCTGATCGTCCTTCCAAGATCCTGCTCGTGCAGGTGAGGCCGGCGTATTTGGAGTTCTCCGAGGTTGCAGCAGTCACGATCCCGCGCGCGAGCCGGGCAGCGAACCAGATTCCGGAGGAGGCAACGCATTTTGCGTACGTATCGATCACATCTGCAATGCTTGCGGCGGGCGAGGAGGCGAGACAGCCGCGGCTGATCCTCCCTCACGGCGGCTTTGCGTATTGGAGCCAGCAGCCTTACGAGCAGGGTGAGGCCGAGGACTCTCAGCGCAAGATCTGCCGGCCGGCTCTGGTCACGCGGATCACAGAGGGGCCGGGCATGTCCTTCCACCGCAGGGTGCTGACCAAAGAGGAGCACGGCGCGCTCAAGGACTACCAGCTCCTGCCGGTCACGCTGCCCTCCCTCCGCCAGATCAAGGTGCGTCGCTTCTGCTGGATACCGCCCACATGCCCGCGGGCCGGCAAGACGGACTGCCACTGCGTGCGGCAGCTCGAGTTGGGCTCGGCCCTCATCTGCCCGCACGGCGGTTTTGCATACACCTACTCAGATGACGATAACAAGCACACGAGAAAGTTCGACTGCGTGATGAGGCTGAAGCTGCCGTCGCAGGACTTGCCCCCAGCCCGTTCCGAGTGTATTTCCCGGCCGCATCAGATTGATGCGGCACTGAGCCGTGTCAGTGTTAGAGCGGACTGACGTATCACCCGCAAAGCGAAGTCGGGAGCCGGCCGAGATCGTGTTGGAGGCTGCGCTGCGCAAGCACGGGCGGGAGGGCTTCTACAGC
>NW_005198077.1:53198-64096 GCF_000372725.1 Emiliania huxleyi CCMP1516 | reverse complement strand
TTCGGCGTATGGCTGATCCAGCCGCAGCAGCTCGCCGAGAGCGCAGCGATGCTCGCCGCATCGAGCGTGCAGCGCGGCGCGCCCGAGGCGGTGCAGCGGCGGTGGCACTTGGGCGTGCAGAGCTCGATGTCGCCGGCCGACATGATGCTCGAGATCTTCCGCGCGCTGCGCGTGCTGCAGTTCGAGTGGAAGATCGTGGCGCAGTACTCGCTCAAGTGCCGCCCGTGCACCGCGCGCACCGCGAGCGAGGGGATGGGGCAGGAGCCGATGACGCGCTTCAAGGTCAAGGTCGGCCTGCAGCTGTACAAGATCCAGGAGGACTCGTACCTATTGGACATCCGGAAGGTCCTCGCCGCAACCTCCACACCCGCCACCCCCTTACTCGCCACCTCCTTACCCGCCACTGCCCTCGCCCCCCCGCCCCCTTTGCCGCCCCCGCCCTCGCCGCCGCCTCCCTCTCGCCGCCACCCCCTTCGCCGCCCCCGCCCTCGCCGCAGGTGGACGGAGACGTGCTGCCCTTCATGGATGTGTGTTCGCTATTGTTAAGCGAACTGAAGCTGTAGCGGGGACGCCGTCTCGGGGGGGGCTGCCTCTCTCACCGTGTCTCTCACTGACTCTGTGTCTGGGCTTGGCAACTAGCGAATCGTACCATGTGTAATCTTTCACAACTCGCACAACACTGGTCCCCGGGGAAAGGCGCGCAGTTTCACTCTGGTTGTTGGAGCCTCGCCAAGCTCCCCCAGAAAAGAAATCGACCTGGCGCCGCACACAATGCCCGCCTCGCCCTCCCGCGCCAACGCCGCGCTCCGCACGCCGCCGCCGCCGTCTGCTGACAGCGCGCCGGGTGGTGAAGTCCCAAAGAACGTCCTCAAGGCGGCTACGGACGGCCGCGTGGGACCAGTGCGATCGTGGCTGAATGTCGGCGGGAAGGCCGACACTCTCGCTGAGCAACCCTCTCAGGTCAGCGGCCGCACGGTTCCATGCACCCTGCTGATACTCGCCGCACAGCACGGGCACACGCAGATTGTCGAGCTCCTCGTGAAGCGTGGCGCACACATCAACCTGCAAACCAGTCGCGGCACCACTGCGCTGAACTTTGCCGCCCACAACGGCCGCGAGCGAATGGTGGACTTGCTGCTGCAGCACGGAGCGGAGTTGAACCCACAGGACTCCGCCGCGTGGTCGGCGCTGGCAACGGCTGCCAAAGGCGGCAAAGAGCGGGTGGTCGACCTGCTGCTGCGGCGTGGCGCAGAGATCGACCGGCAAGACAAGAACGGTTGCACCGCACTGGTTCTCGCCACTTTCTACGGCCGCCCCGCCGTCGTGCTCCGCCTTCTGCGGGCGGGCGCAGACATGACGTTGCGCGCACAAGGCAGGACGGCGCTGCAGTTGGCCAAGGAGGAGGGCCACGCCGAGTGCGTCCAGGCCTTCAAGACGTACCTCGGGGAGGTGGCTGCGCGCCGGAGCAAGGCGCCGTCGGCCGAGGCAGGCGGCGCAGGCGCGGCGGTGGGTGCGAGTGCCGCGGCCTCTGCTTCGAGCGGCGAGGGTGGCAAGGAGGCCGAGCCGAGCAGCGGCGGTGCGGTGCCAGAGGAGGTTGTGGACGCGGCTGAGCGAGGCGATGAGGAGGCGGCAGTGCTGGCGTGGGTCGACGGCGGCGGGCGGGTCGACGCGGCGTTCGAGTACCTCTATTCGAACGGCCCTGTGAGCGGCGTGACGCTGCTGGTGGTCGCAATGGCCCATGGCCACGAGGGGCTGGCCGAGGCGCTGCTCCAGCGCGGCGCGGATGTCTCGTTGCAGACCAGCAAAGGCGGCACCGCGCTGAGTCTCGCCGCCGCGAATGGCTTCGAGAAGCTGGTCGAGATGGCGTTGCGGCACGGCGCGGAGATCAACCAGCAAGCTCCTCTCTGCGGCACCGCGCTGATGACCGCCGCCGGCAGAGGCCAGGAGAAAGTGGTCGACACGCTGATCAGGCACGGCGCAGAGATCAACCTTCAGTCCAACGCCGGCGACACTGCACTGATTTGTGCCGCTTACCGCGGCCACCCCGCCGCCCTTCTCTACTTGCTGCGGGCGGGCGCAGACGTGACGCTGTGCAGTGCAGATGGCAACACCGCGATGCAGCTTGCCAAGGAGCAGGGCCACACCGAGTGCGTGCGCGCCCTCGAGGAGCATGTGGCGGCCGAGAAGGCGGCGGAGAAGGCGGCGGCGGAGGCGGCGTGGGCCGCGGGAGCGGCGGAGAGGGCGGCGCAGAGGGCGGCGGAGGAGAAGGAGGCGGCGCGGCACGCCGAGGAGCTGCTGGCGGAGGTCGAGGCGGAGAAGCGCGCCAAGGGCAAGAAGGGCAAGAAGAAGAAGAAGAAGGGCGGCGGGGCGGGCGCGGCGGGGCCGTCGCAGGAATCTGAGGAGGGTACCGAGGCGCCGTCGGAGGCAGACGCAGCCGAGGCGGCGAAGAAGGCCGAGGAGGCGAGGCTTCTCCAGCTTCTCGAGACGCTCACCGAGGAGAGGATCCGGTTCGGCATCACGGCGGAGAGCCAGGCGGCGGCGTCGGCCGAGGTGGCAAAGGCGGCACGCTTGGACGCTGAGGCGGAGGCGGCGGAGGAGGAGGCGGAGGCGGAGGAGGAGGCCGAGGCGGTGGCTGAGGCGGCGGAGGCGGATGCCGAGGCTGCACAGGCGGAGTCCAGGGCGGCGGAGGAGGCGGCTGAGGCGGCGCTGGAGAAGGCCACGGCGGCGCTGGAGGAGGCCAAGGCGGCGCGTGAGGGGCGCGAGGCGGCGCGAGAGGAGGCGGCGGCCGCGACGGAGGCGAGGCGTGCTGCTGCAGTCGCTGCGAGGGCCAGGGCGACCGCCGCCAGGATGGCAGCGGAGGCGGCCCAGCGCTCATAGCGCGAGCTGCTCAGAAGAAGCGCGTGGCCACCACCCTGGGGACTCTCTGGGTGGAGCTTGGGAGCTTCCGTCGAGGACACGCTTCCCGCAGGGTCATCATGCACCGCTGATATGTGTGTTTGGTGTTGTCGCTGTTCACTGGAGCCGGGGAGGTCCGGGGGGGGGGGGGGGGCTTGTGGGGCGAACTCCGCGCGCGGACCGCGGTGCTCGCCGCGCCGGGGGAGAGAGCCGGACACTGCGAGCCGCACCGCGCCCGCCGCCGCGCGGGGCCGGCATAGCAGGGTTCAGAAAGAAAGACAGATGAAATAAAACAGACAACCCAAACGAGGGAATAGGCTATAGGGGAGGAGGACAGGGTCCCCACCTGCACGCCGCCACGAGCAGGGTTTTGGAAGGACGATCAGGGGGACAGGGTTCAATCAGCGTTGAATCTTCTTTTCTTCCTGCCGTGTCATCGAACCCCCGTCATAAAAAACAAATGCCGCTGAGGCCGGCGAACGAGGCGGAAAAAAGTGCTTCGAAGACACGGCCGGAATCATGTCAATCCTCTGCTTGTGCATAACAGGCGTCGCAGCGACTCTCGACCAGTGCGTCACCGACCGTGCGTCCGGCGTCACCACCTGCGAGCGGGCCGTTCACGATGCGCCTGGGTGCACCGAGATCTTCATCTGTGCCGTTGCAGCGCCAATGCGATCAGCATGCGGGAGCAGCAGCTGCGCGAGTGTGTGCGTGTGGAGGCAGAATGGCGGTTGGTTCAACAATCGCTCGGGTCCCGTCAGCGAGCCGCCGTGCTCCGCTAAGTGCCCCAACGCTACAGCCGCGGCTATTGCCGTCGCCGACAGCCGCGGCCATGCCCACTCCCATGAGGAAGGCGCAGCCGACGCCGTCGCCGACAGCCATGGCCATGCCCACTCTCATGAGGACGGCGGCTCCAGGAGGCTCGGCATCACCGAGCGCGCCAGGCAGTGGCCGGACCAGCTGATCCGTTGGCACTTTGCGAAGCAGAGCGGGAGCCGCGGGTGGGCTCCCGGCTCGCTCTTCCGTGGCGTCGTCGAGGCGGCCATCGCGAGGATCGAGGAGAGCACGTGCATCTGCTTCGTCGAGGTCGATCCGGACGAGACGGACGAGACGCAGCCCACCTTTGTCGGCAGCAACGAGCCGCGGCTCGCAATCTACGGCTCGGGGTCGCAGGGGTCAACGAACTCCTGCTCAGGGTCTGCGACCGTCGGAGCCTACACGTCTGCGACGATGACGCTGAGCTCCGGCTGTCCAGCCTTCGAGGGCGTCGTCGTCCACGAGTTCTTACACTCCCTCGGTTTTTTACACGAGCACTCTCGCCCCGACCGCGACGAGCACATCGAGGTGCGGCTTCAGAACGCGCAGGTCGGCGCTCGCGGCAACTTCGAACGACTGGATGCGAGCGACTGGTACAACATCCAGGGCGACCCAGACAGCAGCTGGGACTGGTTTTCGATTATGCTGTACTCGAGCTCCACCTTTGCCAGAGAACGAGGCGTGCCCACGATGGTCGTCCGCAACAACAACCAGGTTGTCTCGGACGGCCGCGGCAGCTCAAAGGCTGCAAATTCCGGGGACACATTTGGGAGCACTCAAGTCCTGTCGCAAAAGGACATTGGCCAGATCAACTCCAGGTACAGCTGCGGGCTGCAGACGACCTGCCCGGGCTACGTCGCACCCGCGGTCTGCGAAAATGTGTTGGAGCGGATCGCGTGCGCTGCTCTCGCGGAGAGGGAGCGCAACCCGTGCCGCTGGGACAGCGACGATGCGCGGTGCGGCACCTGCGCCGACACGCCCGGCTGGAGACTCGACGGCTGGCGCTTCAGCGACGGTAGTGGCGTCGACTGTGAGTATCTCGGTCAAGTCACACTTGGAGACGTGCCGTTCGACTGCGGCTCCGACTTCAGGGGAGGCGGGATCGCCGCGAGCCTGGCGTGCTGCGCGTGCGGAGGAGGTGGAGCGGGGGCCCCTGGTCCCTCGCCGCCATCGTCGGCGCCGCCAAGCACGCCGCAGCCCTCCCCGCCGCCGCCCTTGCCACCGCCGCCCTCCGCCTCGCCCTCGCCACCGCCAGGGACCGGAGTACTGGCTGCATCGCCCGGCTCCGACAACGCCCGCGGGACGGTAGTTGCGGCGATTGGAGTGGCTATTGGGCTGCTCCTCGTCGGAGTCTTCGTGGCAGCTGGCTGCATGGCTCGCAGTCGCGGCCGTGCGGGCAAGGGTCGAGCCCATCCCATTCGCGGGCGTAGCATCTACAACTCCGAGCCTCGAGGACTGACACGAGGAGCGACCCTCAAGAGCCCACAAGCACTAGCTGCCTCGCACGTCGAGACGCCGCGGCCACCACTGCAGCCATACGCGCGCGGGCGCCCGACGCCACCTCGGCGTCCACCTCCTCTGCCGCCGCCCCCGCCGCCCCCGCCGCCCCCGCCGCCGCCGCCGCCGCTGCCACGGCCGCCGCCGACGACGGCGACGACGACCCCGCCGCCGCTGCCGCGGCCTCCGCCGCTGCCGCCGCCGCCGCCGATGACGACGACGATGACGACGACGCCGCCGCCCCTCCGCCCGGATGCGGCTCCTCTCCGAGCCACCGCAGCTCGTGGTGCGTTCGTCAGCTATTCGCCACCTACGCGCACCCAGCCGGCGGGTCTCCGAGGCGGTCCGCAAGGAGGGGTGGCGCGGGCGGCCAACAATTTACCTAAAACTCCTTGCCGATGTGTCACCTTCCGCCCCAAAGAAAGTCCGTGAAATCTTCGATCAAAGTGCGCGCGTCGACGTCCCTTGGCAGGAACGCGTTGCGTGTGCCTCTCCCACCAAGTAGAGAAGGCGGAGGCGGTGCTCTCAGAGGAGCGGAAGCAGCCCAGATGCCGGACCCGGGCACTATCTGTGTGGTGGCGAGCTTCGCGCTCTTCGAGATGGCGGTTGGGGTGATAATCTCGTTCCTCGTGCGGCAATCAGACGAGCAGCGGTTGGGGCAGGAGAGGGAGGACGAGGCAAAACTGAGCGACGCGATCAAGCAGCTCGATGAGCGCTGCTATGGCGACGAGCGCTGTTCCGCCGCTGACGAGTGCAGCATCTGTCTGGGCCGCTACGAGGCGGACGATAAGGTTCGTAGACTGAAGTGCGGCCACGAGTACCACTCGGAGTGCATTGAGCAGTGGGCGCGGTGCAAAGGGCTGGACGCCGCGTGCCCTCTCTGCACGCGCCCTCTCTTCCCGCCGCGCACTTGCGCGCCGCCAATCGTTTCATCGCAATCAGCACCTGCGATCACGATGCTATAGCGCTGAGCTGCGTCGGTTGCGCGCGTGACGTGGTGCGCTTGTGCAGCAGAGGCGCGCAGAGGGGAGGACCGGGAACTGTCGAATGTGGGGGCCGAGTACGTATACGCGTGTGTGGCAGGTTAGTACAGATGTGGTTACCATGAGCAAGCAGGGCGGGCGGGCAGCGTGGGCCGTGGGCGGGCAGCTGCGGGGCGTGTGTGTGCGCGCAGCGCGCCGGGCGCGGCCGCAGGCCGCACGGCGCACGCTGCGGATGATGGCGCGTCGTAAGAGGGCACCTGGGCATGTGATCTGATGCAGCTTGCCGCCGCGGCACGCGCCCGGGAAAGATTGTGAAGCGCGTTTTGACGGCGCGAACATCGATCGACGGGAGATACCAAAACCGCGCGCCGCGCAGTTCGCCGCGCGCCGCAGCGCGCTAGTCTCGCTCCCTAGTACCGAAGGGTCCCTAGTGTCGGCGGCGGACACGCGGGACGCATGGCGGGACGGCCGCACCCCCATTTTGCATTTTCTCGCGACACGTGCATTCCCCAGCGTCGCACCTCACACGGCGACGGTCCACACTGCCACCACTTGAGCCCGCGCGCGCGCGACGTCACACCGCAAACGAGCTGATCAGCTCCAGCTCGCGCGCGACGCTCCCACTAAACTCGCTCGCGCCGCCTCGCTCTGCGGCGCTCACGGCCTCCGCCTCGATCTCCAGCAGCGCCCGCCGCATCGCCTCTGGGACAGAGCGGCCGGCGAGGTCGATCGAGCGCCACCGCCTCCACAGAGCGAGGCTGCCCCCGTCTCCCGCCGCCGCCGCGGCTGGGTCGCCGAACGTCCACCGCTTGTAGCACGCGACGAGCGGGTCCGAGGCGGCGGTGAAGAAGTGCGAGGCCGTGTGGCCTCCGCCGCGTGCTAGCCTACAGGCAAGGCAACTCGCTGCAGCCCCGCCGGGCGGTGGCATCGGAGAGCCCGAGCCTGTCCCGGGGCGGGCGCCACGAGATCTGCGAGCCCGTCGACATGAAGCCGTGAGTAGACCGGAAGCAGATGCCTGACAGGGCGTTGGAGTCGGGGCGTGGTGAGGGCAGTGGGTACTTGACCCGTCCCCAGAAGCGCCCCGCCGCGCCGCACCGCTCTCCTCGTCGCGCAACACGCCCGCCATCCAGCCCAGCCAGCCCGCCACGTCTCCTGCAGGGAGCGAGCCGTCCGACACGCGGCCCGCGGCGGCGGCGAGGTGGTCGGCGCCCGCCCGCTCGCGCCCGCGCACGTCGAGCTTCGCGTGCGCCCTCCCGCCCGCGCCTAGAGGGAGAGGCAGAAAAGGGCTGGCCGAGAGAGAGAGCGAGCCTCGCGCCCCGCCCGCCCGACCCTCGCCGACGCTCCGCTTCCAGTCGAAGGGGCCCTCGCCGTCCCACCACCCCTGGGCGGGCAAGGGAGGCGGCGAGCTAGTGGAGCTGCGTGAAGTGCAGCAGTGAGGAGAGGCAGCGGCGAGGCCCGCGCCTTTGCGACGCATAGCTCCTTGAGCCCGGCGGAGCAGGACTCGACGCCTGCAGCGGTCAGCAAAAGGGCTGCTACAAGTGCTGCGGCGCTGCAGCAGCGCGGGGGAGACGCGGTGCCGGTCCGGATCGAGAGGCCGTTCGAGATGTTGCGGCCCGTACCCGGAGGAACCCTCTCCACCGCCCAGTGGCGCGTCCCCGCCGTCTCCACGACAAAGGCCTCGCCTGCGTCCGCCTGTGGGAAGATTCACGGAAGCTTCGATTAGGAGCTCGCCTCCCATCACCAGAGCCCTCTGCCGCGCGTCTGCCAGCAGGAAGCCGTTCTCGTACGTCCAGTCGCCGCCCTCCTCGCACGCGCCGCCCTGGCAGGGCGGTGGTGCAGCAGAGGCAGCGGTGAGCGGCCATACGGCTCTGGCAACCATCAGCCCGCGGGTGTGTCAGTGGCTGTGGGCGGCGGGGAGGCTGCTTTATGGAAGCGGCGCCTGGCCGTGCTCCTCCAGCAGCGAGGTGAGGTGTCCGACCGCCGCTCTCGCCGTCGCGCCTCGCTCCAGCGCCAGCCGCAGCAGGTCCATCCCGAGAAGCCTGCAGTGGAGGCTGCGTCACGGGTCCGAGAGATGCCTTGCGTCCAGCTGCGGAGCCCTCCCAGAAGGCCTCGGCTCTTCCCCGAGCTCGTGTGCGAGGAGCGAGGAGACGGCCTCATTCCCGCCGACCACGCCACACGCGTTGGCACCGATCTCGCACCTGGTACATGCAAGACCGGAGGTGACGGGGTGGGTCGCACCCAACGCACCTCGGCTCACCAAAGATCTAGCCCCCACATCCAGGCAGGCTTGGAGAGCACGACTGCGTGCGTGCGCTCCACCTGAGGGATCTCGATGTGCGTGCAGCGCAGCATCGATCCCGGCGCATGACTTGCTGCCGGGCAATGCATCACCTCGTGCGCTTCATCAGACGGCCGATCTGCATTCTTTCCAAAGACCGTCGCCGCCGGCCCGCCACCGCCCGCCACGTAGACAAAGGTGTCGCACGAACGCGGGGGCGGTGGCCGACGTGATGAATCGGCTTGCATACATGCATGCACTGCACCTAGCTAGAGGAAAAAAATCCTTGGGTCGGACGCCGGTTCGGGGCCTAACTCTAATAATAATAAAGAAAAAGAAGAAATCCGTGCCAAAAGGGACGCGACGATGTCCAAGCGCGAGCTCAAAGACCTCGGGCCGGCGCTCGCGTATCGCCCTACGCACCGCGGGCCGACGGTCACTGCGCGCGTGAGCACCGGACCGCCGGCGCCAAGGAAGAAGGAGGCTGTCGCCGATGTAAATAAGAATAAGCGACCGAGGCGAGCTGCGGCGGATGCAGCCAGTGGTGCGCTCGACGGCGCAGACACCGCGGTCGCGGAGCTGAAAGACGTGCACGCATCGCAGTCGATTGCGCTCACATCCCATGACGCGCTCGCTGCGATGCTGTGGCCTGCACATACTGTTGTGGTGACACTGCACACGAGCGAGCGGCCTTCGTGTCTGCCGGGAGGCGTGGTACATATTGGTGCGGCATTCGACGACCGCGCCGACTTTGACGACGTCGCGATGACGAGGCGCCTCGACAGGCTGTGCGCTTACACGTGGGCGGCCGACGCGGCACGCGTGGTCTTTGTCTGCCACGCTGGCGTCAACCGCTCGAGCCTCGCGTTGTGCTACTACCTCCAAAAGTACGGCCTGGTGGGCTGGCAGCAGGCAAAGGACGCGCTCGTTGCCGCCAAGCGCGGCGCCGCCAGCGGCTGGCCAACGCTGGAGAATGGAGCGTTCGTGGCGTACCTCGCTCGGCACTTTGGGAGTGCGGCCTCCTCGTCCGCTGTTGGCGATGGCGCTGCCTCCGCACCTGCCGCCGCAACTCCCGTAGCGCCGCCGCCACCGCGCTGGTTCTGGCGCACGGTTGCCACCGCGCGCCCGAGTACCGGCGGGCCGGGCGCCGATCCGGAGGAGGCGGCGCGGCGGCGGCAAGAGGCGGACGAGCGCATGCGCAGCCAAGGCGTCGACCCGCGGACGGGCCGCACTTGGGGCTGCTGGGAGCGCGGCCGGCCAGGTGGCATCTGGGTGCGTGGAGTACCGGGGCAGCGAAGGCCGTGGGGCGAGTGTGGTTGAGTATTTTTTTGGTAGAAACATAGTAACTACCGTAACTAGTAGCTCGAGTACCGTACACACGCGTACAGAGCCAGGTGTACACACCCGCGTACAAGCTACAACGCCGGTGTAGCGGGTTGGGGTTCGTGAGTAGAAGATACCGGCTGAGCTGGCAGCTGCCATGGCATCCCCATGGCAGCTGCGCGCGCCCGGGTGGGGGTGCCGGGACCGCGGGAGGAACGAACAGCTGCGTCACATTATCTCGTCAGCGGCGGCGCGGAGCCTCTCCAGCTCGCCCTGCTCGAAGCTGCCATAGGTAGGGCAAGGCCTGTGAGAAGGCCTGCCCACCATCGCGAAGAGTAGAGCGCGGAGCACTCCGCTAAAAGGGATCAGCGAAATAGAGAAAAACGCAAACGAGGTTCCGCAAGACAACTGATCGACTCTCTCCAAGTGCTCTCCCTCCCCCTCTCTCTCTCTCTCGAGCGTGTTTTGTTGTTGAACTCTCGCAACCCGAAAAATCTCTCTCGCAACCGCCAACCCGCTACAGATCGAGAGAGATGTTGTTGTGAGAGAGAGATTTTTGAAAACCAACGCCACAACGAGTGAATTGTTACTCGCCGCGTTCTCTGAGTGTGATGCCTCTGATATGCCAAAGAAAATCCACGCGTGTCGTGCCCGCGGCCGAGTAATTTTAAATTTGGGCCGAAGAGCCGTCCGAACCCCGAGCGCGCTGGACGCCGCCTGAGCAGACGTGCGCTCGTGAGCACCTCGCAGATCGGCTCGACAATGGCCGGACGAGCGAGCGTGGCTGACGTGCCCAACGACATCCACGACGAGTACGAGGTCGGCGAGACGCTCGGCACCGGCCACTTCTCCAAAGTCAAGCTGGGGATCCACAAGATCACCCGAGAGAGGGTCGCGATCAAGGTTCCCTTTGACGGCGTAGCTGGGATATCGCCGTAGTAGCCTTGCGGACATCACACACGTCCGCCGCCCCGTTACACACGCCAGAGAGACGACGTCCCGTTGCGGGGATTCGTCCCCACACTGCCTGATATGCGGCCGGCGACGCCGGGGGTAGGCCGCCGCACTCGTCAACACGCCGGTTTCGTGACTTGCCACTCCGTACC
>NW_005198077.1:51811-52785 GCF_000372725.1 Emiliania huxleyi CCMP1516 | reverse complement strand
CAAAATCTCGCGCACGTGCAGCGCGCACGAGCCCCCCCCCCCCCCCCCCTCGCCGCTCGCAGGTCCTGTACCTCGTGATGGAGGAGCTCAAGGGCGGCGAGCTCTTCGACCGGATCATTGCCAAGAACCACTACACCGAGGCGGAGGCGCGCAAGCTGACCATCACGATGCTCAAGGCGATCAAGTACCTGCACGAGCAGGGCGTGGCGCACCGCGACCTCAAGCCGGAGAACATCCTGCTCAAGGACACGAGCGAGGACGCCGAGATCAAGATCACCGACTTCGGCCTCTCCAAGATCTTCAGCAGCGACCTCGAGGGCGAAGTCACCATGAAGACGGCCTGCGGCACGCCGGGATACGTCGCGCCCGAGGTGCTGATGCACGACGTCTACTCGTCGCAGGTCGACCTGTGGTCGGTGGGCGTGATCGTATACATCCTGCTCTGCGGCTTCCCGCCCTTTTACGGAGACAACGACAACCAGATGTTCCGCAAGATCAAGGCGGGGCAGTACAAGTTCCTCTCTCCGTACTGGGACCCGATCTCGGCCGACGCAAAGGAGTTTGTCTCCAAGCTGCTGACGGTGGACTGGCAGAAGCGGATGGATGCGCAGCAGGCGCTCGACCACCGCTGGCTCAAGGATGGCAAGCAGGCCTCGACGCACAACCTCTTCGAAGGCAACGCGATGGCGATGAGCCGCAACACGCCGCCCAACCCTGACTCGCCCAAGGAGGTGCGACCTCCCCGCTCTCTTCACTTGCGGATCAAGTCTAGCCCCATGCTGCCTGGCGCTACACGGCCGCCGCACCGATCAGCCCACCCCCGGCCCTGCTCCACGAATTTTCCACGAAAGCGTCCGCAACACCCGTCCGCAGGTCGAGGCGGAGCCAATGGAGGGGGAGGGCGCGGGGATGAAGGACATCTTTGCCGACTACCAGCTCGACCGGCAGCTCGACCGCGCCACCTCAAACATCAA
>NW_005198077.1:48670-50552 GCF_000372725.1 Emiliania huxleyi CCMP1516 | reverse complement strand
CCCGCGCGGGCAGACGGCGATCGGAGTTCTCTTGAAGAGCACCGTTTGAGTTTGTGTTTCTTCGCTGTGTTTTGAGTCTCGCTGGCTGCCGATTCGGGCTCCCCTACGCCCTACCTCCCTAGCCGGATAGGGGGGTCTCTGGACTGCGCCGCCTCTCTCGCGTTGGCGTGGGACCGAGGGCTCCCAGCCAGATAGGTAGGTAGAGGTAGTAAGGTGTGTAGACTCCTGGCACTTGCTCGATTGCTCGGCCCGATGGCCCACGCCGGCCGGCCGGCAATACATAAAGTGATAGTTTTCGCCATTTTTGCTGCGCGGCCTGGGGGAGTTGATAGGGTGTAGAAGACAAGAAGAGTGGCCGGTGGCGGTGGGTCGCGGCGCCGATCTCGCCAATCTTGTATGATTTGGGCACGTCAGCCACGCTCGCTCGTCCGGCCATTGTCGAGCCGATCTGCGAGGTGCTCACGAGCGCACGTCTGCTCAGGCGGCGTCCAGCGCGCTCGGGGTTCGGACGGCTCTTCGGCCCAAATTTAAAACTTCTCGGCCGCGGGCACGACACGCGTGGATTTTCTTTGGCATATCAGAGGCATCACACTCAGAGAACGCGGCGAGTAACAATTCACTCGTTGTGGCGTTGGTTTTCAAAAATCTCTCTCTCACAACAACATCTCTCTCGATCTGTAGCGGGTTGCGAGAGAGATTTTCGGGTTGCGAGAGTTCAACAACAAAACACGCTCGAGAGAGAGAGAGAGGGAGGGAGAGAGCACTTGGAGAGAGTCGATCAGTTGTCTTGCGGAACCTCGTTTGCACTTGGAGCACTTGGAGTGCAGTTATCAACCTCACATCCAGGGCCGGGGAGCTCAGAAGCGCACCCAGCGGGCCGGATGATCGGGATCGGGTTACGGGCTAGAGAGCCCTAGCCCCGGGGGTGCGCGTTCGCAGGGAAAGGGCCTTAAAGTAAACACGGGTCTCCGAGGGTTGGTTCCGTGTACCGGGTTTCCCCTTAACTTCAGAACGCCCCCTCTACTCGGAGCTAGCAGACACGACACTGTACACCACGCACGTGCACAGGTCCTCACTCAGCATCCCGTCCCAGGGTTCCACCGCCCGCCTTCCCGGGGCTCCGGTTCTCCCTGATTCGCTCTTTTATTCGCCTGCCGAGCGTCGCCTGACGGCCGCTGTAGCCGTTTCTGATGTCTCTTCTTTGGCCGAGGTCTCGCCTCCGCCTCACCTCCGACTGGTACTGCCGCCTCTGAGAGCATCGACTGCCCTGCTGAAGTTTCCCCGGGCGAGGACGGTGGCATTGGATCGTGTCGCCTCCCCTCCCCGGGAGGTCGGGCCCGCTCTCCCTGGTCGACGAGTCGCGCCCGCACCCGCGGCCTCTCTATCGTCCCGGGCGGCGCGTTTCTCTATTTCGCTGATCCCTTTTAGCGGAGTGCTCCGCGCTCTACTCTTCGCGATGGTGGGCAGGCCTTCTCACAGGCCTTGCCCTACCTATGGCAGCTTCGAGCAGGGCGAGCTGGAGAGGCTCCGCGCCGCCGCTGACGAGATGAAGCAGCTGTTTCCTCCGGGCGCGCAGCACCCGCTGCCCACGAGACCAGAGCCAGCTGAGCCCGGGGCGCGCGCCGGCGAGCAGCAACGCAGCCCAGAGCAGCATGACGGAGCGGCGAATCCGCGCCGGCGCCGCTCCGGCAGCCGCAGCCCCTCCGAGCTCAAGGCGCGGGCCACGCCTCCACATGCGGAAATGCCGTCCCCGGCGGGACCGAGCCAGCGGGCGGCAGACGGAGTGGGGAGTGCACCCTCGGCAGCTGCGCTCGCTGTGGAGAGGCCGCCGACGGACCGCGGCAGCGCAGAGCCCTCGCCGCCGCCGCCGCCGCCGCCGCCA
>NW_005198077.1:22418-27094 GCF_000372725.1 Emiliania huxleyi CCMP1516 | reverse complement strand
TCTCCTTGGCTTGATTGATCGCCGCGCTGGCCTCGAAGAGCAGCCGGGCGATCTCGAGGTGGCCCTGGAAACACGCGGCGAACAGCGGCGTGGCGCCGTCGTTGCGGGCTTGGTTGATCGCCGCGCCAGCCTCGAGGAGCAGCCTGGCGATCTCGAGGTGGCCGTTCTGGCACGCCTTGAAGAGAGGCGTGGCGCCAGTGTTGCGGGCTTGATTGGCCGCCGCGCCAGCCTCGAGGAGCAGCCGGACCATCTCGAGGTGGCCGTTCTCGCACGCGACGAGCATTGGCGTCCAGCCGCCGTCCTTGGCTTGGTTGATCGCCGCGCCAGCCTCGAGAAGCCGCCGGGCGCACTCGAGGTGGCCCTCCTGGCACGCCTTGAAGAGAGGCGTGGCGCCAGTGTTGCGGGCTTGGTTGATCGCCGCGCCAGCCTCGAGAAGCAGCCGAACGCACTCGTGCTGGCCGTTCTCGCACGCGACGATCAGCGGCGTGAAGCCGCCATCAGCAGCTTGGCCGACCGCCGCGCTGGCCTCGAGGAGCAGCCTGACGATCTCGAGGTGGCCATTGTAGCACGCGGCGAACAGCGGCGTGGCGCCGTCGTTCTTGGCTTGGTTGGGCGCAGCGCCCGCCTCGAGAAGCAGCCGAACGCACTCGTGCTGGCCGTTCTCGCACGCGACGATCAGCGGCGTGAAGCCGCCATCAGCAGCTTGGCCGACCGCCGCGCTGGCCTCGAGGAGCAGCCGAACGATCTCGAGGTAGCCCCCAGCGCACGCGAGGAGGAGAGCGGAAGCGCCCCTGCCGTTCGTCGCCCCCACGCTCGCGCCGCCTTCGAGCAGCAGCCGCGCCGTCTCGGCCTGCCCGTGCCGAGCGGCCCAGGTGAGCAGCGTGTCCTGCCTCTCGGTGTCGAGCCGTGCGTCGAGCTGGGCCGCAAGCGACGTGGCGTGCGTCCCCCGCCCGGAGAGGAAGGCGTGCAGCGAGCTGGTTCCCTAGCCAGGTGTTTTTTTTTCTTTCTTCTCTGGCAATTGAGATAAATTCCTCCGCAGCGCAAACCCTGTCAGCAGAGTCCTCCTCGGGAATTTACGTAGGAGCTACAGACACTGAAAAAGAATTCAGACCGCCCTGTGTGGGGAATTTCGCTCCTCCGAGCTCCATGACCCAAGCGATTGCGATATTCGATCCATGTTCGATCGCACCGCGCTATTCACGGCGCTCACCTGCGTCATCGCTGCGCTGGCCCTGTTCGTCTCCGACCACGTTGCGGCCGAGGCAAGCCCCGCTCCTCGCAGGAGGACAGACGATCAAACGCTCAAAGAGCTCGAGGAGCGCATAGCTCTGCTGCAGGCACGGCACGAGCTGCTGACGGCAGAGAAGGCGGCTGCAAGACGCGAGCGTAGTGGAACTCGCCACGCCGCTGCCGGGGCGACCTGGCGCGGCGCTGTCGCCATGGCGCTCACGCTCTCCCTCGCGGCGGTCTGGCCTGCGACCGACACGCCGCTGCGCCATACCCGACCCCGTGCTCGTGTATGGAGCCTCGTCATACCCGACCCCGTGCTCGAGTCGCGCTTCACCGCGGCCGCCTTTCGCTCTGCGTACACACCGCTCGTCATCTTCCTGGCAGCCTGGACGGCGATTCATTTAATTCTCGCCGCCGTCTACCCGGCCGTCAGAGACACGGGCGTGCTGACGGCTTTGGCCGGAGCTGCGCTTGCCGTCGCACGATGGAGGCACCTCGGGTGCTTCCTTCCTGCCAACGCTTGCTCACTCCCTCACAAAGACCGTGCCTTCTTCACAGGGCGAACCGCATGGCGGACCAGCAGCGCGCGCGCAAGCTGTTTGGCGCCGCGCTGGTTGTGATGCACGCCTCGGCCTGGGCCGCGCTACTGCTCATCTTCCGTGTCCACCCGCCCGAGCCGGGCCACCCCGGCTTGGTGGTGGCTGGTGGGGTGCTGTGGTTCCTCGTCTCTTTCTACCTGCGCCACTCGGCCACCCCGTGCAGTCGCGCGCCGCAGTCTCCAATCCTTCTGTGATGAGCCTTCTCTGCACCTCCCACAGGCCATCCCGTGGCAGTCGCGCGCCGCCTACGCCGCAATCAACGCGCGAGATTCGCCGAGATGCGAATCGACGCGCAGAGCACGGGAGAGGGCGGCGGCGATGGCCCGTTGGGGTAGATGGAATACCCAAACTCGGATCGAGCCCGCCGCAGGCTCTCGGCAGCGCCGTGCTGCCGCAGCTGTCTGTGCTTGGCCGGCCAGCGGAGCCTCTCCTGCTGGGCGGACCAGGCTCCTGCTCGGCGAGGTCTCCCGAGGTCGCGGTGCCACCGCCTCGAGGTGTCGCGTAGGCGGAGCACTACTGCTCGGCGAGGCGGCAGGCTACCTCCTCGAGCGGCGCATGCGACTCGCCTTCCTCGAGCGAGCCGCCGGGCGGCGCTCTCCGGCCGCCGCTGCTCCGCCCCTCCACCCGTGGACGTGTGACTTCCTAGACACTTCCTGGACACCTCCTAGACACCGCTCCGCCCCTCCACCCGTGGACGTGTGTGCCCCCCCTCCAAGTCGCTCGCAGCGCACATCAAGCCAGCAGTCGCGCATTGCTTGCCCGCCCAGCAGCCAAGCGCCGCTCCCCCGCGCAGACCCGCACCGCCCACTCCCCAGCCCCTCTGCCGACTCGGCCGCCGCCAGGCTGCGCTTCACCGACCCGGAAGAGGAGGCCGTCTACACGGCCAAGGCCTTCCGCTCCGCCTTCCCGCCCCTCGTTGTCTTCCTCGCCGTCTGGGCGGCCGTCCACCTGGTGTCTTCCGAGAACCTTCCGAGAACCTTCCGAGAACCTTACCGCACGCCGCCCCGCTGGCCACGCCCGCTTACCACGCCCGCTGGCCACGCCCGCTGGCCACGCCCGCTCGCCAGATGGCCGCCAGTCTCCCTGGCCCTCCTCGCGCCACCCCGCTGCACAGCCACCCCGCTGCACAGCCACCCCGCTGCACAGCCACCCCGCTGCACAGCCACCCCGATGCCGCGTTTGCCGTCAGATCCTCGCCGCCGTCTACCCCGTCGCGATCTCCCCGCTGGCACCGGACGCTTTCCCGCACACGACGGCCCGGCAAGTCCTCTTCCTCGCCGCCTGCACGCAGCTGTCGGGCCTCATTGCGCGCTGGCGGGCAGACCGCATGCAAGACCAGCAGCGCGCCCGCGTCCTCTTCGGCCGCGCGGTGCCACCCCCTAGAACCCTACACCGCTGCCGCCGCTGCCGCTAGCCGCTTCTCCGAGGCGGCTCGTTCTACTCACACTGCAGTGCGCTGCGTCGCGAGCGCCGCCAGCACCGCTTCGCGCCCCACACCCGTCATGTCCAGGACACGTCGAGGACATGTCCGAGACATGCCCCACGCCCGCCTCCCCACCGCCCGACTCACACTGACGGCCACGCAGGTGAACGCGCTGACGGCCGTCTCCTACGCAGTCACCCTGACGATCCTCCGGCTCCACCCGCCCGAGTCGGCAGCCCCAATCTACCTGTTTGGCCTCTGCCAGCTGCCCCCCTCCCTGCTCGTCGTCTACCTGCGCTACTCGGTGCAATCACACACGCTGCACACCACAGCGGCTCCACCGCCCCGCCCCGCTCTCGCCTCTCGTCTCTCTGCAATGGCTCGGACCATTCCTTCCACCGTCGCCAGTGCCTCGAGACACGCGCATCAGGCCATCCCGGACGCGCACCGGCTGGGCTGGCTCGCAGTCAACGCGCTCGGCTTCGCTGCGCTGCCGCCGCTCACCGACATCGGCCGGCCCGGGGAGCCGCTGCTGATGAGCGGCGCGCTGATGCTCGGCGAGCCCTCGGTCACCTGATGGAGATCGCTCGAGATCACCCCCGAGATCACCCGAGATTAGGCGCGCTGATGCTCGGCGAGGCGCTCGGCTACGCCTCTGGCGCAGCAGCTCGGCTCAGCATGCCCACGCCCACACGCCCACGGCGCGCCGAACTAGGCGCTCGGCTACCTGGTGGAGCAGCGCGTGCGGCTCGCCTTCCTCGAGCGAGACGCGGCCGTCCTGCCGGCGCCGCCTTCGGCCAAGGACATCGTCATCGACCGCGTCCTCGGCAGGGGCGGCCAAGGCACGGTCTACGCGGGCCGCTGGCTCGGCATACACGTCGCCCTCAAGGTGACGCGGGGCGGGCAGACGGCGAGGCGGCTGCAGGACGAGGCGCGAGATACAGCCGAGATACAGCCGAGGTGCAGCCGAGATCCAGCCGAGATCCAGCCGAGGTGCAGCCGAGGTGCAGCCGAGATCCAGCCGAGATCCAGCCGAGATCCAGCCGAGGTCCAGCCGAGGTGCAGCCGAGATCCAGCCGAGGTGCAGCCGAGGTACAGCCGAGGTGCAGCCGAGGTGCAGCCGAGGTGCAGCCGAGATACAGCCGAGGTGCAGCCGAGGTGCAGCCGAGGTGCAGCCGAGATACAGCCGAGATATGGCTGCAGGCCGAGGCGCGCCTCCTCGCCCGGCCCTGCGGCGCCCCACAGCGCTCCTGCCGGAGCCTCCTCGAAGCTGTCCGCAGGCTAGGTTCCTCGCGCGGCTCCGCCACCCGTCGGTCTGCACTCTCTTCGGCGCGACGGTCCTCTCGGACGGCGGCGGCGCGCTCGTGCCCGCGCCGACCACGTCGCGGCGCGTCAAGCTCTCCAGTGAAGCTTCTCGGAAGCTT
>NW_005198077.1:0-22318 GCF_000372725.1 Emiliania huxleyi CCMP1516 | reverse complement strand
GTGAGTTGAGGAATCGAGGGACGCGACCCACTTCGCCACAGACGGTCCCGCGCCTCGCCGCTATGACGGGCACACGCCCCGCACCGTCCGCTGTGTGCCCGTCTTTGTCCGGAGTGAAAAGTCCAACGCGCTCGTCGGTGGCGGCTTCCCTCAACCTGCGCCGCGCTCGGCGAACCTCGACAGCGCTTTCGGTGGCATGCAGCTCTTTGCGACAGAAGCCTGGAGAGCAGCTCCTCTGCTGCTCACACACTCTGCACAGTTGACACAGCCTACTGTGCGGCTGCCACAGCTGTGACAGCGATGGGCTCGCCCTCACTGGCCCTCAGTCACTTGTGCTGCGGCTTGTGTGAGCGACACTGCTCGGCGACTGCCGGCACACTGTGAGACCATGGGTGTGAGGTTAAACCACGCTACCAGCGCTTGGTCACATCGGCCCCGAGGTCAGATCCTTCTACTCTGTTGATGACAAGACTTGTCTACTGGCTAAAGCCGAGCAGGAGGGCCCAGCGCATAACCCTTGGTCAACTCAGGGTCCACTCCCTTTACCGTGATAAAGGCGTGTCGCGGCGAGCGGGGCGGGCGTTGAGTCAGCATTCTGTCTCGGAAAGGAGTTTTAAAGTTCCACTCTCTCTCCATGAAAAGCCACAGACCACAACGCTTCGAATTGTTCGCCAGCCCTCCCCTCTACGGGCGTCGCGCCTCGTCGTACTGCCTTGCCGTCGCTGGGCTTCTCGGAGCGCGATCGCCGCTCACGGTCCCAGCCCCGGCCGTCTCTGCCCTGGCTCCGCGGTCGACCTTCCTCCCTACCAGCCGGTCGGCGCCCCGAGAGCCCGCACCTGAGAGCTCGCTGCTCGGGCGGAGCAGACCTCGAGCGAGCGCGAGGCGGCCGTCGAGGCGGAGCATGTGCGGCCGCCCGTACACGCGCGGCCGCACGTGCGCTGACCGGTGCGGGAAGTCGGCTGGCTGCCTGGTCAGCCGGCCGTTTAAAGTCCTCTCGTACTCGGCGGCTGCCAAGCGAGCTCATAGTGCGGATTGGCACGTCGCTCGTGGTCGGAGGGCGTCGCCACGGAGGCGCAGCTGGCCACCGGCGCGAGCTCAGCGACCCAGGCATTCGCGCTCGGCTAGCAGGCGCCGCTCTGCGAGCGAGCGCGCTAACTCCCATTGCGCAGCGAGATACACGCGAGAACCGAAATCGCACCTCGAAATGACGTACGTCCTAGGACGGCCGACTATGAAAATGAAACCTATGCTTGGCGACGAAACCGAAGACCAAAATCCTGGGGCCAGTTTTGCTGCGTTTGAGGCTGCAACCCTAATGATCACGGCTGACTTAGCCCGCATAAGAGGCTCGAGCCGATCTTAGGCCGCGTAAACACCCCAGCGTGACCGGTCACACTTACGACTTAGACCTGTTAAGTTATAAGCCGCCTCGAGGCTCAGAACTTAGCCTACTACCCAACCAGTCCTGCTTGGACCCTCGTTTCGGGGCTCACCGACCGTCCTCCCGGGCTCCGGTTCTCCCCCTTCGCTCGCTTGCTCGTCAGCCGAGCAACAATACGGTATACGTTTCTCACATCCGATTTCGTTGGTGTGTGGCTGTGGGAGCCGTCGAGCGCGTCGTCTCTCTCCTGGTCCTGCACTGGTTTGCGTCTGTAAAAAAAGCCGTGCGCGGTGCACGTGTGTTGCGCGTTGTGCTGTCTAGCTGTCACAAGATATAACAAGAGAAAGTGTGCCACCGTAGACACGATCGCCGATCGCCGTTTAGTCATGGTGGAGGGTAGTCAGTAAACGAGCCCCATCTCGGCGTGGCTCCATCCTTGCCCTCCTCAGGGAGCGACGTCGGACACGTGAGCAATGATTGCGAGGACATCAGCCGCCCGACGAGGCGCCCCTCGTCGGCGCAGATCAGCGCCAACAGCAAAAAGTAGCTTGGCACTATCAGGTACCGGCCAAGCACGTCTGCAGCAGATTTCTCCTCCTTCTTCTCGTCGTCGGCCAGTGCTCCGGTGGCCATGAGCCCAGGTGGTTTGTCGTCGCCGTCGTCAACGGACTCCACCCGCGCGTCGCCGACCTCCTGTTTGGGCGCCTTGAGGGCAAGTCTCCCGCGCTTGACCGTTCGGGACAGCCGCTCCAGGCCACTGTTGATCGGGTCGGTCACCACCTTCACGCGATTCCGGATCGCCGCCGAATAGTCCATGAAACCGAGCAGGAGGACGAAGGATTGGAAGATCACGTTGAAGAGCAGGAACAGCTCCACCCAAGTGAATTGGGACGTGTCGGGGAGCTGAACCGACTGGCGGAGGGCCAGCATGCACAGCAGCGAGGTGATGCCAAGCGCTATACTCTCGCCCGCCGAATCGATCCAAAAGGACATGAACCCGATGGCGTTAAGCAGCACCGCCGGGACCACTAGCCGGATATTGTATCCCATCGTGACGCGCCGGTAGCAAAGCCGGAAGTGAACCCGCGAGCGCTTCACCGAGTCGTCCTCCATATCGTCCTCCTCTATCCAGCCGTAGGTGTGGAAGTCGCGGTCGGGGTCGGCGATCTCAAAGCCGAGGCTGCCATCAAAGTGCGTGACCGTCTGCTCGCCGACCAGCGTGAAGGAGCACTCGGACGAGTCGTATGGGAAGAGCACCACATCGTCGTCGCAGAGGAAGGTCGCCTGGTCGTTCACCCGGTACATATCCGCCGTGCCCTCGAGCGCACCCTCCGCCTGAGCCGAGGTGGTGAAGGTGCCCGTCTCCGGGTAGAGGTCGATCTTGCCGTAGCGCGGCTGCAGCGACGAGAAGGACTGGCCGACCATTATCGGTCGTTTGAGCTTTGACCGCATTATACGCGCCCACGCTGTTGCCACTTTTCTTTTTCTTTTCTTCATTTTTGATTTCTTTTGCTGGAGGCACAACATTCGACGACTGTGTATCTGCCTCGCGAGGTCTCGAACAAACTTGTCGCCTATGTTGGACGCGCGTCTTTCCAGCATACAAGTCCGCCGACTAAATGATTTTCGGCCGGCCGCAGGTCGGGCTGGACGCGGCTGTTTCGGCCGGCGGTCGGGGTCGGACACCAGCTTTGTCGGCGCGTCAGCGCCGACGAAAATTTTGGGAGATTTTCTTATACTCCCGAGCTCCCGACTCCCAGTTACCCGACCTCCGTGTGGATTTTGTCAAACGAGATTGAATCTTGGAATCTGCTGATTTTCTCCTTGACGTTCCCTTCTCGCTTCTGGCTCGCCGCGCTCGCTGTACCTAGCGGCCGTGACTCACCTGCTTCGGGCGCGCTGCTCCTCGGGGATGGCGAGAAGCGGCAGAGGTGATGCTCATAGCTGAGCTAGCCCCAGATGCCCCGTTTGCCCCACTGCGGCGCCGCGCTCGTGCCGGCGTGCAAGTGGGTACAATGCACCCCTTTGTAGGGATGTGGCGCGAGAGTGAACATCTCGCGCCTGGTCGCCTCGCTATAAAGAGCTAGCACTGTCTGCGCAGCCTGTAGGGCAGCATCGGCGTTCTTTTTGATCCGATGGTGCTTCCACTGATTGCACCGCGCCTCGCTGTGCCTTCTCGGAGCCGGGTGGAAGCGGCGGCCTTCCGATGGGACGCGTCCAAAGTGACCCATCCTGCAGCACATGACGACCGCCCATCGCGTGTGCAAGCGTGATCACGCGCTGCTGCACTAGCTGCTGCTGCTGCACTGGCTGCTGCTGCACCTGCGCCTGGGCGTGTGTGAAACCCTGCCACCGCGGGTGCGGCCGCGGCCGCAGTGGTGTAGGCGGACAATGATGATGCCGCGCGGGCGGAGGCGGACGCGAGGACGCTGCCGTCGGACAAGGGGTTGCTATCATACGCAAGCACGAGCCGTCGGTGACGCGACGGCATAGCTGGGCACCTGGGCTGCAACATACACAGACATACACTCGACTGCAACGGCGCGCAGCGCCGAAGAAAATTTTGGTCGTCGAGCGGCGGCCGGTGTGGACGCCGTTGTTTCGCAGCTCGGTCGGGGGTGGGGCGTCCTGCGTTTCCCTGCGGTCGGTCGAAAATCATTTACCTCATGTATGGGAGTCTTTGTTAGTATCGAGGTGTCGTGAGTTTTGGTCCTGATAAATTCGCGGCGTTCGCGGCGAGCCGAGCCAGGCCACGGCGCTCGGCCTGCTGAGAGAAGACCTGCCCCGACGGCAGTGACAATTTACCCGACATCAATCGTCGACGGCAACCTCGAGAACTGCGCCTCCAAAGTCGCCCAGATTCGCCTCTCGCGGCGCGCTGAGTTAGTATCGCCGGTGCGCCAGCCGGCTCTGCTCCACAGCAGGGCATGCCTGACTGGCTCCTGCTAGCCGTGCGTCCTGGTGGCATCCATTGCCAGCTCAGGTAGCCTCAGGAGGTCGCCTCGCGCACAACTCGGCGCCGCACAGCACCGCTCCGCGTTACTACCGAGTTAGTATCGTCGACCCACAGAGACTGCTCTTCTGTAGGTGGAGCCGACAAACGCCGGCCGGGTCGGCCCCGCCGCCCCCATCGCCGCCGCCGGGGCGGCGGCGGCCTCGGCGGACCATCCGACGCGCCGCGCGCCCGACGGGGAGGTGTTCACCACTCCTGGCTCCTCACCCCGCCACGCCTTCGTGCAGACGCCGTGGCACCCACCTCAGGCGCCGCTCGGACTCGGTTGACGGCCGCCCAAGTGCTTGGCTCGTGCCCAGCCGACCGGCAGGCGATGCCCACTCGCTGCTAGGCTAATCTCGGGCTGTCAAGCGGCGGTGTGGTGCCGTGAAGGGCAGCGGTGCCAAAACTACGACTATTAGTACCGTGCGGGGGCAGTGCATTTAATTCTGTCAAAAATCGAAACGTGCTCCGTGGGACGTATTGGGCTAGGATCATGCGTCCGGGAGGCCCCCCTTGCGTGCCGCAACGACCCACAGTGCTGGTACCACTCTGTTCACGTTCACAGCTCTGAAGTGTGCCATAACTACGATACATGAGGTAGTCGGCGGACTTGTACGCGCCTCGAGGACCTAGCCCGGGGCGATCTGGCCTCGCTGCGCGCCTTCCTCTCCGGGCAGGGGACGAGCGGCACGTCGCTCGCGGCCCAGCTCGACGCACGGCTCGACACCGAGAGGCAAGACACGCTGCTCACCTGGGCCGCTCGGCACGGGCAGGCCGAGGCGGTGCGGCTGCTGCTCGAAGGCGGCGCGAGCGCCGGGGCAGCTGACGGCGAAGGCGCTTCCGCTCTCCTCCTCGCTTGCGCTGGGGGCTACCCCGATATCGTTCGGCTGCTCCTCGAGGCCAGCGCGGCAGTCGACCAAGCTGCTGATGATGGCGTCACGCCGCTGTTCATGGCGTGCCATGAAGGGCAGATCGAGTGCGTCCGGCTGCTTCTCGAGACTGGCGTGGCGGTCAACCAAGCAGATGCTGAAGGCTTCACGCCGCTGAGCGTTGCCTGCGAGAACGGCCACCCCGAGTGCGCCCGGCTGCTCCTCGAGGCGGGCGCGGTGGTCAACCAAGCAGATGCTGGAGGCGCCACGCCGCTGTACGTTGCGTCCCAGAACGGCGAGCACGAGTGCGCCAGGCTGCTCCTCGAGGCCAGCGCGGCGGTCGGCCAAGCTGCTGATGATGGCGTCACACCGCTGTTCGTTGCGTCCCAGAACGGCGAGCACGAGTGCCTTCGGCTGCTCCTCGAGGCTGGCTCTGCACCCAACCAAGCCGCGGATGATGGCGTCCCGCCGCTGTTCATGGCGTGCCAGACCGGCCACCCCGAGTGCGCCCGGCTGCTCCTCGAGGCTGGTGCGGCGGTCAACCAAGCAGACGCTGAAGGCTACACGCCGCTGTACGTCGCGTGCCAGCAGGGCCCCCTCGAGACGGCCCGGCTGCTCCTCGAGGCCAGCGCGGCGGTCAATCAAGCCGCGAACAGTGGCGTCACGCCGCTGTTCATCGCGTGCCAGGAAGGGCAGATCGAGTGCGCCCGGCTGCTCCTCGAGACTGGCGCGTCGGTCAACCAAGCCAAGGATGACGGTACCACGCCGCTGTACATGGCGTGCCAGAATGGCCACCTCGAGTGCGTGCGGCTGCTCCTCGAGACTGGCGCGTCGGTCAACCAAGCAGATGCTGGAGGCGTCACGCCGCTGTTCATGGCGTGCCAGAACAACCAGCTCGAGATCGCCCGGCTGCTCCTCGAGGCGGGCGCAGCGGTCAACCAAGCCCGCAACGATGGCATCACCCCGCTGTTCATCGCGTGCCAGGAGGGCCAGCTCGAGTGCGTCCGGCTGCTCCTCGAGGCCGGCGCAGCGATCGACCAGGCCGATGAGAGTGGCGCCACGCCGCTGTACATCGCGTGCCAGAACAACCACCTCGAGATCGCCCGGCTGCTGCTCGAGGCTGGCGCGGCTATCGATCAAGCCAAGCAGAACGGCGCCACGCCGCTGTTCGCCGCGTGCTACAATGGCCACCTCGAGGTCGCCAAGCTCCTCTCCTCCTACGGCGCCTCCCGCGCCGCAACGCCCTTCGGCACGCCCGAGGAGGCCGCAAACAGCCAAGGCCACGCCGACCTCGCCACCTGGCTGGTCGCCAGCCGCGGCTGGACGCCGCTCCAGCACCTCGAGGCGTGCCAGAGACTAGCGGCCGAAGGCGTGAGCGCATTGTCCTCACGCGTATTGCCCCTCTTCCGCAGGCGCTCACCGTCGAGCGGGCGCGGGCGCTGCTGCGCGGCGGCGCGGACTCTTCAGCCGGCGAGCCTTCTGCCCTCGAGCGGGCGCGCGTCCTCTGCGCGTGGGGCGAGTCGGATCCGGCCGCTGCGGCCGTCGGCTCCACCGTCGCGATCCACTCTCTCGTCTCGCGGCCCTCGATGAACGGCAAGGTCGGCGTCGTCGTCTCCGCAAGCGCTTCGACGCGCCGCTTCGGCGTGCGCGTGGCGGGCGAGGCCAAGGCACTCGCACTGAGGCGCGCCATGGTCTCTCCCCGACTCGCCGGATCCTCTCTCAGACACCTCTCTTGAATACCCCACGCCTCTGCCCTCCCCCAGGCCGGCCAACCTGCAGCCAGCGGCCGAGGCGGTGGAGGTGGGCAGTCTCATCCTCAAGGCGGCGGATTGGTCGCCGCAGTCGCACGAGCTCTTCCCGGAGGCGGCTCGCAAGCGGGCGGTCGAGGTGATGCGGCTGGGCTACCTGATCGCTTGGGACGAGGAGCGCTTCGACGGCCGCGAGGGCGCGGCTCCGGAGCTGGCGGACGTCTGGCGCGGCTTTGTGCTGCCGAAGGTGGTGGCGCGGTGAGGCCAGAGTTGTGTTTGTGTTCGTGGCATCGTGGCAGTTCAACCCCGAAGGGTCCGCTAAAACCATAAATAAACAAAGAGTTGGACAAATCAAATTCCAAATCGCAAACATAGAAACCCAAACACAGGCGGCGACGTGGCATACGAGCTCATAGGAGAAGGAGGCGGGCACAAGTTCCAAGGACGCACGAGCGAGCGAGACAGCAGCCATGACGATGATGATTCAGCGCGTGAACGCCAACTCGCCTGCACAGGCCGTGAAGAGCCGCGCACGCGGGCCGACGATTACGCAGCTGCGTGCCAAGCAGGCCGCTCTTGTGGCCGCATCCGAGCTCGCGGCTTCGAGTGATGCCGAGGCGAGTGTGGTAAGGCACTCGCCCGTTGACGAAGCCAATAAATAAATAGAGCAGACAACCCCTGGTGGGATTCCTACAGACATGCACATGGGTGCGAAACAACGACAAGACCAAGGCACGGGCAGAGGAGAGAGAGAAGAATATAGGATGGATAAAGCGCCTGTTCACGGCATGGAGGGTGAGCCACGCTGAACGTGCTGAACGTAGAGCCGAACGGGAGGAAGCCGGGGAAGAGGACTCCGAGGAGGACGAACCAGTGGAAATCCCGTCGTCAGCTGTAACGATGCACCCGAAGGGGACCCCAGCGCCAACATCATCGGTGAAGGCACAAGTGTTGCTCGCGGCTTCTCTCTCCTTTCGTCGCAGCTCTGCTCTCCTCGCGGCATATTTTGGCCCCTCGAGAGTTGGGGCTAGTTCCATTTCACTGTGGCACAGCTCGCGTGAAAAAACCTTGATTTGACCATTTGCGCCATTTGGTACCGCTCGGTGCCTTCCAGAGGCAGCTGCGACCCCGCCGAGTGGACGGGGGCACACAGCAGGGGGCGCGGTGTGCGGCCGTCCACGCAGGGGTGTCTCAGCTGCCTCTGCGCGTCCTGGAGTGCTGGAGATGTACCAAATAATAATTGTCGGCGCTGGAGACGACTCGACGCCGCTGAGATCGGAGCTCAAGCTCTGACAGGTCGCACGTCGCTCCTTTGACGCCGACGTGACTCACCACCCGTGCAGATCACATCAGGACACGGTCTCGACACAATGTGACGACCAAAACGATCTTGGGGGCCAGGGCGAGACAACAGGTCGGGGTGCCACACGGGGCACAGGCGTATTCTAGAGGGGGGAAAGAAACGGGGAATGAGGGGCCCCGCCACGAGAAGTGCGTTCTGGGGATGCAGAGCGTGCAAAGCGGCTAGGGATGAGGCCACAAAAGAGGCGCGCGAGGCAACCTGCACGAGCAGGATTTTGGACCAGGACGATCAGGGACACAGGGGAACGGGAGTGGGGAACGCATCGCGGCACGGAGGGGGGCTGGGCAGGGTTCACCCACACGACAGGGTCCCAGGGATTCCCCTGTGGCATAGGATGGGCGAAATAAATAAATAGAGCAGTCATCTCCAGCACGAACACAGAGGCACAGTGCGCACCCCGCCCCGCTCACAGGTCGAGCTCACAGGGCGTGCATCACACAGGTGTGGACTGTGTGACTCCTCGGGTTTCTGGAACAGAGGTGTACGTACGTACTTTTAGCTTACTGGAGGTGTATGTACTTTTAGCTTACTGGGAGAAACGGGAGAGGGGGTTGTGTTCTCTAGGCCCCTAAGGGCCCTACGCGCGGCGTGAGAGCTCGGAAGCGAGCTTTGCACGGCGATCGAGGATGGCGCGGTTCGAGGTGTGTAGGAATCCTAATAAATAAATAAATACAACGGACATCCCAAGCTAGGGCTGGGTCGAGGACAGACACGTCCCCACCTTTGCAGGATTTTGCAAAAGCGAGGGGGGAGGGCGCATCGCCGCGCGGAGAGGGCTGGGCACAGGGCTCCTAAAGAAAGAAAGAAAACAGACAACCCAAGGGAGGGATGGGAGGACGGCACAGGGCTAAAAGAAAGAAAGAAAGAAAACGGACAAACCAAGGGAGGGATGGGAGGACGGCACGCCGCCACCACACAGGGATTTTAAGGAGAGGGGTGTGGTGCGCTAGCCGTCGCCCACCCTTGGGCGTCCGCCTCTTCCTATCTCTCTTCGCAGTCTCTCGCCGATTCTCGCTGCAACCTTCATGCACAGGGAAAAAGAAAGAAAGAAAACAGACACGCCAAACGAGGGATGGGACGAGGACAGGGTCCACACCTGCACGAGCAGGATTTTGGAAGGACGATCAGGGGGACAGGTGGGGCTCTCCTGCTCCTGACAAGGGACACGACAGGCTCGCAGCGCGGTGCGCGGTGGACTCCCACATCCACTGGCGGTCTCATCTCAGTCTAGCGACCTGCCTCCAGCTTGTCGCTGGCAGTCTCTCCTACCACAGGCACACTGACACAGGGGTGGCAGGGGCGGCGGCACGAGTCTCCCACATACTATGCGGGCCTCACTAGAGGTGCGGCCTGTGCGTGTCCTCGCCCTTGAGGGGGGAGGGGAAGGGGCTGTGTGTCTGTGCATGTGTGTGTGTGTGTGTGTGTGTGTGTGTGTGTGTGTGTGTGTGTGCGTGTGCGTGTCCGAGCCGCCCTGAACGCCACGAGCGCGCCGCGAGCGCCGTAGCGCCGGCGAGCGCCGTCGGCAGCGCGCGACCGCCACCCAAAAGCCGAGGTACATCAGGAGCCGCAGCCGGCCTGCTCTATCAGCCCCGCAGCCGCGGTGGCGCGACCGGACCGCGGTCGCTCCAGGCGCCTTTTGGCCCCGGTTCGAATCGCGGTTGGCGCGCGCCCTCGCGGAGCGACGCGTGGCGCGCGACGCGCGCGCGTGCGCGTGCGCGCCCAGCCGAGCCTAGGCCGTATGCCGTCTGCCGTCTGCCGTCTGCCGTCTGCCGTCTGCCGTCTGCCGTCGGCCGTCGGCCGTCGGCCGCCGCCGCCGCCGTAGCGGCGGCGAGCGCTCGCCTTTTGCGCGACGCGCAGTGTGGACGCGCGCCGCCCAGCGCCGGACGTGCCGGAGCCGGTCCGGCGCGCGCGCGGGCGGCCAGCGCCTGTAAACAGACAGCTGCCGCCCACACGTTCAAATGTGTGTAAGGACGTCAGGAGATGCACAGGGCTCTGGGATGGGCGTGTTCCAAAAATTCTTTCGCCAGGCGACGCTCCGCCCGCTTGGCATGCCACCGCCGCAGTTCAACCGCAAGAGGACGCAGACAAAGGAGCAGCGCAAGCGCCAGAGGGTGCGCGAGAAGAAGAAGAACTTCAAGCTCAAGGGTGGTGTCACCAAGGAGCAGATCCAATCCGCCGCGACGCCGCTCACCAGACGAGCAGGCAGCGCCACACTGCCCAAGATCACGAAGAAGAGCCTGAAGAAGCAGCGTGTGCGAGCAAACAACAGCGGGGGAGGCAAGACGCAGAGCAGTAAGATGGAGGAGTAAGATGGAGGAGTGAACTGTACGTGTGCCAGTCTTTCCATGTCACGCAGTCTCGTGCTTTCCGCAGAGAGATCCGATTGAGATTGTACAAGTTTTTATCACTGCACACGCGCCTCTGCGGACGGAGCGGACTGAATGCGGCCTCCGCCGGCCTTTCGCCACCGCACACAACCTCATGGCTAAGACCTGAGCGCCGCTGGTCGACTCTCGTCTCTCGTGCGATTGTGGATTGAGGTGGCAGGGGAGGAGGCTGAGGTGACGGAGGAGGAGGAGGTGGAGGCTCAGCCGAGGCCGCGCGAGACCGCCGCGACGTCCTCGGCGAGCGAGTCGACGCCGACCGCCTGCCTCTTGTCGATGATCTTGTCGACGATACCGTAGTCGACCGCCTGCTGCGCGTCCAGGTAGAGGCAGCGATTCGTGTCGGCACGCAGCCGCTCCTGTGAGGTGTGAGCCCACCAGGAGGGGGGGGGGGGGGGGGCAAGGTCTGGGGCCAAGAGATGAGGAGCGAGAGAGAGGGAGGCAGAGGCAGAGAGAGGAGAGAGGCAGAGAGGGGAGAGAGGGACGGGCAGAGAGGGGGAGGGCTCCTCGCTCTGCCCCGTGGCGGCCGAGAGCATCTGCAGCGCGTTCTTTCGGTTGACGAGCACCTCGCGCGCCTGTGCAGAGGAAGTACAGGGAGAGGCGTGGGCGGAGAGCCGCGAGAGCAGAGTCGCGCGAGAGCAGAGCTGCGCGCGCCACCGCCTCCGCCACGCCCGCCCTCGCCGCCTCCCTCCCTCCCTCCCTCCCTCCACACGCTCCCATGCGCATCCCTGCCGGCCAGCCCACCGCCGCCGCCCGCCCTCTCGGCTCCATCTCGGCCGCCCCCCGCCTTGATTGCGATGTCTGACGCCTGCCCCTGCGCCATCTGCCCCCGCGGCTGGTGAAGCATCACCGTGCAGTACCTAACACGCAGTGAGGCCGACACTTCTGACCGCACCTCACAGCCCGGGCAGCGCTCTCTCCTCCTGCTAGCCTGTCCGCAGGGCAGCGTCGAGCGGGGCCCGCTTGCCAATCTCGGCCCCTCTCGGCCCCTCTCGGCCCCTCTCGGCTCCTCTCGGCTCCTCTCGGCCCCTCTCGGCCCCTCTCGGCCCCTCTCGGCTCCTCTCGGCCCCTCTCGGCTCCTCTCGGCCCCTCTCGGCCCCTCTCGGCTCCTCTCGGCTCCTCTCGGCCCCTCTCGGCTCCCTCTCGGCCCCTCTCGGCTCCTCTCGGCCCCTCTCGGCTCCTCTCGGCTCCTCTCGGCTCCTCTCGGCCCCTCTCGGCCCCTCTCGGCTCCCTCTCCTCTCGGCGGTCTCGGCTACTCCGCACGGAAGGGACGAGCGGTGCCCCTTGTCGCCAGAGGCGAGCAGCAGCGCCGAGAGGCCGTACGCCTTGCCGACGAGGAGCGTGTGGATGGGCGGCTTCACGTACCTGTGTTCACACCCAGAGCCGTGAAGAGGCGCCGCTCACACTCGCAGCAGTGTGCGCGAGGCTTGTGGAGGACACGCCCCATGGTGTCGGCGATCGCGAAGGCCTCCGTCTCGAAGCCGACCGGCCGGCCGTCCTGCACGAGGGCGAGTGGACGAGGGCGAGGGCGAGGGGCGGTGGTGCGGCGTGAGAGCGGAGAGAGGGGTGTGAGAGCCGCTGAGAGGCTGGCGGGGGCGAGAGGCGAGGCGGCAGCACCCGGAGGTGGGTGCGGAGGTGTGGGCGCGGGAGAGAGCCGCAGTGAGCGGGTGCGTGTAGCTGGGGAGTCTCTGTCGGCACCTCGAGCGTGGTGCCGGGCGAGTTGATGTACATTGTGATCGGCTTCTCGGATGAGTCGTACTGCAGGTAGAGGAGCTGGCCAATGATGAGCTCCGTCACCTGCGCGCTCAGCGGCAATCCGAGGTACACGATCCGCTGGTTCAGCAGCATCGACGGCATGTCCGGAGGCGGGCCAATTCGCGCGCCGTCGACCATCTGCCCACTGGATGCGCCCGCTGCGCTGGCTCCGATGAGAAGGCCGCCGCGCGTCACGGCCGCGGCAGGCGGCGGGACCGCGATCGGCGACCAGCCGAGCGCGAGGAGCGGGAGCACTTGCAGCGTCATGCACGAATAGATGCGCTTGCTCGCTCGCAGCGCCGAGTCAGTCAGTGCTCGCGCGCGGAGAATCCATCATTTTTCTTTTAGCTCCTTGTGTTTCTTTTTTTACGTTTTGACGCCGCACTTGGAGCTTTTGGAGTGCAGTCGGTGCGACCGATTTTCCGGCACTCCAAAGCCGTCCGCCTGCGAATGGTGGCGGTCGGCGACCCACAGCAGGCAGCAATCCTGCTCGAGCGGCTCCGTTCATTCGAGGCCGAGGCGCAGGCAGCACTCGGTCCTGCACAGCGGCTTCTTGGCATCCCTCCGCTCCTCGCGCTCCTTGCCGGGCTCGTCCTCAAGCCCAGCCAAAAAGTGGCGCCGACGCTGGAGGAGCAGAATGCGTTTGCCCGCCTGCAGCTCGCGCTCAAGGCGGCGGGAGGCGGCGCCGGCGAGTGCGGTGGCGGCCTGTTGCGGCTAACGCCTGCCCTTTCGCCCTCGCCGGAGATGGCGGCGCTTGCTGCGGCAGTGCTGGGCGCGGACGCGGGACGTGCGGAGGAGCGACGGCCGCAGCAGCAGCAGGAAAAGGAGGAGCGGGAGGAGGAGGATCAGGAGCAGGAGCAGGAGAGGCAGAGGAAGGAGGAGCGGCGGCGAGCAGCCGAGATTGAGCTGCTGAGCTTGGTTGCCCGCGAGGAGGCGGAGGAGGAGGAGCGGGCGCGAAGGCACGGCAAAGCCGGGGCCAAGCAGAGGACCGCGGGATCGGCGGCGGCGCAGAGGCGGCGGCGGCGAGGGTCCGAGCAGCGTGAGGCTGGAGAGCGAGGCGGGGAGGAGGAGGAGGAGGAGGAGGGGAGGGCGGTGCCGGCGCCGGCCGATGGCGGTGCCGGTGCCTGTGTCGACGGCGGTGCCGGTGCCTGTGTGTGCGGGAGGCATCTCTGTGTTGCCCCTGCGCCACTCGAGACTGGGCGTGTGTACTCACAGGTGCCAGCCTCGAGGAGCTGATGCTGGCCCCTTCGGTCGACGCGACCGAGAGCGACCTGCAGGTCTGCGCCGGGAGAGAGAGAGAGAGAGAGAGAGAGAGAGAGAGAGAGAGAGAGAGAGAGGAGAGAGAGTGTGTGTGTGTGTATGTGTGTGTGTGTGTGTATGTGTGTGTGTGTGTGTCCGCCTCCAGACTCTCGACACATCCTGGGAGGCTGAGCTGCGGGATGTGCAAGCAGCGGCCACTGACGCGTCCACGACACGTCCACGGCAGGTGCTCATCACGGCGGCCGCCTTCCAACCCCTACCCGGCACGTCCCATCACTGCACCGTGACATGTCCGCGCATGCGCACATCCGCAGGGCGAGGGGTGGACCGCCGCGGGCAAGGGGCGCAGGCGCGCCAGCGGTGGCTACAGCAGTGGCGGTGATGCCGGCTGCGGGGCGGAGGGCGGCGGCGGCGGCGGCGGCGGCGGCGGCGGCGGCGGCGGCAGCGGATGGGGCGTCCGGGGCAGTGGTGGCCCAAGTGGCGACAGACGCAGCGGCGACGCCTCCGCCACCACTGCCGCCGGACAACCAGACAACCAGGCGGAGGAAGAGGCGGAGCAGGAGGCGGCGGCGGAGGTGGTGGAGCCAGGACGGGATCCCCCGGCGGCTGCGGCCGAGCCTGCCGTCGCTGAGGCTGTCGGGGAGAGGGAGGGTGCGGTCGAGGGGCGGAGCCACGCCGAGCTGTGCGCCGAGGTGAGCTGGCTGCGCGCCGTTCTCGAGGAGGAGCGCACCGCGCACCGCCGCGCGATGGCGGCGCAGGCGAGTTGCGAGATCCTCCGACACAAATCCCTTGCGACTTGCCGGCTGGCAGCCAGAGCCAGAGTGGAGTCCCGCTGCCCCACGACACGCCCCCACCAGCTCCCCTCGACGTGTCTTGCCTCGCCAAAGCCCAGCTCCCCTTCCCCCGAACCGCAGCGCGACGAGCACGAGGAGGCCCTCGAGAAGGCGCGCGGAAGAATCCAGGCTCTGCGGCTGCGTGTCTACATTCTTGAGGCGGCCGCCGACCCCGAGAGAGAGGCGGAGGCGGAGCAGGAGGACTCGCCGCCCGGCGAGTATGGGCCAGCAGGTCGCCTCGGTTTGGTTGCGGTTGGGCGGGCTGGCGCTGGGCGACTCGGCGGGGGCGCCGCGGAATAGGTGACGTACGTTAGGGGGGAGGCATCCTCTAGCCTTTGTACCAACTCCTCGCAAGTCTCGCATACAACTCCAAAAACACAACTTTTGTCGCAGATCCGATACCCCACAGCGCACAGCGCCACAGGCTGACGCACATAGGCGAGAGAAACCCACAGTCTTGTAAAACCCTTTCATCCTTGGCTCGATTCGTCACATCACCACCACGAGCGCGCCTGCCGCTCCGTCGCCGCGGCAAGCGGCGGCTTGGGCGTCGTCTTGATCGCCTGCAGGTCGATCTCCAACGCCTTGCGCACCTGCGTGCACTCATTCCAGTCGTCCTCCAGCATTGCCACCTTGCGCTCGTAGAGCATCCTCTCGGCCTTGGCGGCGGAGGACGCCCTGTCGAGCGCGTCGCGCGCCTGGCTGCACGAGGACAAGTCGCGTCCCAGCGCTTCAAGCTGCTGCTCGAGCGTGAGAACACTCGACATCTCCTTGTGGAAGGCGTCACGCACGGTCAAGGCGACGACGAGGGCGGCCACGAGGGCGAGGACTGCGAGGAGGGGCGAGAGGAGCCGGGAGGAGAGGAGGCCCTCCGCACCGACACGCGTCCCCCGCCACAGTTCGCTGCCCCACCGGCACGGCGGTAGCGTCGCCTTGGCGCGACGTGCGGCCTCCTTGTCCGCCTTGAGTGCCGCGTCTCGTTTCAGCTGCTGCCACCCTCCCGCCCTGAGCAGCAAGTCGCGGAGCGCTGGCAGCTCGGAGTGGCGTGGCTCGTTCGTGATGGCCGTCCCCCAGATGTACTCGCGCTGCGAGTCATCGGCGCCCATGACCGCCCAGGGCAAGGAGCCGTCGGCGCCGCCGTAGAGAGGCTGGAACGTGTCGACGGCGTGCTCGGCGTGGAGCTTCTCGACCTCCTTGATTGACCGTTCGTTGAAGCGGAAGGTCGAGACGTGCTGCTTGAGCTGGTCACACACTTGGTGCTTGAACTTCCACGTCTCCTCAGTCGTCATGGTGTCACTCTTCGCAATGACCACCACGAGCGGCACCAGCGTGTGCAGCCGCTGCATTAGCTCGACGTCGGCGCGCTTCATGCGGTGCGGCGGGATGAAGAAGAGGCACAGGTGGACCAGCCCATTCCACAGCTTCTTCTCCTCGTCGAGCGGCATGTCGTCTCGGCTCGCCACCTCCTGCGCGAGGTGCACCGAGATCCGACGCTCGACCTCGGCGACGACCTTGTCGGCGCTGGAGCGGCCGGGCGTGTCGACGAGCAAATCGCCATACCCTGGCGTATCGATCAGCGTCACGTCGAGCCCCTGCCGCGCGCCGTCGTACAGCGGCATCTCCTTGATCAGCCGCTCGACCACGTCCGTTGTCTGCCCGCCGCCGCCACCACCGTCGCTCTCCTTGTCCAAGTTGGACCGTCGCAGTTCGGACGTGAGAAGGGCCTCCTTGGCCTTGCGCTCGCCCTGCAGTTCAATCACCTGGCGGCCCAGCTCGGCCGCCACGTCGTCGTCTTCCTCGGCATCGCGCCGGCCGCGCAGCTCCTTGATCCGGGAGGCGAGCACGCCGATCTCGGAGCGCAGCGCGCCCACTGCGTGCTCCTGTGTGCGCTTCGCCAGCTTCAGATCCTCCAGAGTTTGGAGAGCCTCGCCGCGCTTCGCCTTGAGGAGCGTACGCTCCTCGCGCAGAGCGAGCGCGCGCACATCGTCGCATTGGGCATGGCCGGACTCGTGCTCGTTTCGAGCGATGACGTCCTCGAGCGACTGCACAACGTCCGCCTGGGCAGCGACACGCCGGCGAACCTCGTGCAGCTTCGTTGGGTCGAGGTGAGCGAAGATGTTGCGAAGGAAGGTCGACTTGCCCAGGCCGCTCTCGCCAACACACAGGAGGTTGAACGACTCAACGTGCTCAAAGGCAAGTGCGTCGGCGTCCTCTGCAATCTCGCCCAGGTGGTCGGCGAGATGCGCCGCCAGTGCAGAGACTTCGCCCGACGACGGCGGTGCGACTGACGGTTGCGGAGAGGGACGGACTGATGAGAAGAGCGAAGCCGATTGTCCGGGCCACGGGATGGCCTCGTAACTCTCGGCGTCACTCATCGGCCCGTCTTCTTTCTTTGCGTTGATGTACACGCGCACGGTGTTGGCGTCTCCGGGCCCGCAAAAGTGGACGCGACCAGCTGCCGCGCCCCCTTTGTTTTCTTTTATTCATTCTCTCTTCTCTGCTGGTTGGACTCCGTTTCGCCTTCCTATCGATCTATCGTAGAGTACGGTCAGGCAAGGTAAACGTCTCAACACACAAAGTGGTGGGGCAAGGGGGGGCGACCCTCGCATCTCCACGCCCGGGTGAGCAGACCTTGCGTGCCGTGCGTGGGGAGAGAGAGAGATTTTTAGCAATACCAAACAAGTCTAACACTCACACGTCATTTGGGGCCTGGAACCCTGTTCACGCGCGCGCGAGACGTGCAGACAGGGTTGCCAGGTGGAGAGCGAATGGCGCGGTTCACGCCTCGCACAACAGAGAGAGAGATGCGCTCTGCATGGTGTTGTTTTGTTTTGTTGCGTGGGTGAGCAGACCTGACAACAAACAAAACAATCAGACCTGAACCCCACTCCCTCCCTTCCAGACACAACCCGCACACAACCCCCACAGCGTGGACAATTACTCCCCTGTAAGATACAGCCCCTTGGAGTGTGAAGGACGAAGGCCTCGTAGCCCTCCGGGGTGAGTGTGTGTGAAGACCCGGAGGGTTGGAGCGAAAAAAAGCAAGCGAGTGGGTAAGATATGGGTAAGGCCAGGTGTTGACCTAGAATCTTCGTAGAGTCTATACGACGCCTCTAAATCGTCCCCCCCCCCCCCCCCAAGACGCGTCTACTCCCCGTTCCACATTCAACACTTTCAATATTTACACATATGCTGTGAGACTGTGTGAGAGAGTTAGGGGTCGAGAGAGCGAATGCGTTCTCCAGATAGCGCAACCTCCGTCTCGGCTCGGGGGGGCCGACCACACGAGCAGGAGTGCATCACCGACCGTGAAGAAGGCCGCTACGACATCACATCGAAGTGCCCGACCTCCTCGAACGACTCGGAGTCGGAGTTCTTGTCAGGCTCGGAGCACGGCTTGGAGTCCTTACCAACGGGCGTTGGTGTGGTGTGCATCGTACCAAAGGTCCAAGCGGCGCCGCCGACGAGAACAACAAGCGTGACCAAGGCTTGCCAGCACGCAGTGCCCAGAAAGGTAGAGCGGTGCTTTGCGGCGGCAACGAGCGCAACGAGCGCGCCTGCAGCCGCCTCCATCTCTTGGAGGCAAGGGGGCGTCGCAGCCACAACCGACAGTTCGCCAAGCGCCACGGAGCCGTTGCATCTGACAAAATCCTCGGCGGTGCGGCTGTCTTCAATCGTGGGGAGGGAGAGCTCCGTCGTCGGTGTCGCGGCGGTGGCGAACCAGCCCGGCGCCACAAACGTCACGACGACGAGGGAGGCGACGATGACGATGCCAATGAGGCAGATGCACGCCTTGCGCTGGGCGGCTTTGTCTCGAGCCTGCAAGCCGCGCACGGCCGCCTCGAGCTTCTCAGCCAGCTCATCAGCCCGAGCGATGGCAGTCACACGCTCGGCCTCGCCCTTCTCCGCGCGCGTGCTGGCCTCGGCGAGGGCCGTCTCCAGCTCGCCGATCTTGCGGTAGATCGGCGGCAGCGTCGTCTGATCATTCATACGCGCGGCGTTGCTAGCCTCGCGCTGAAGGCTTTCGCAGCGTTGCTTCGCCATCGACAGAATGCGGTGCAGGATGATGGCGAGGTTGCGGTCGATCTCAAACGACTTGGACAGGTCGAGGTAGTTGATGCACGGGTAGACGTTACCCACGGGGATGCCGAGAAATTCGGCTGCGGCCTTGAGCTTGGCGCCCTTGGTGCCGTTTGACGCGCACGGATCCGCGCGCACCTTCTTGTCCGCGTCGTCGAGTTTTGCGACCAACACGATCGGGTTGATGCCGAGGCGCACAATCTTGCTGAACTGATCGAGGATCTTCTGCATGAACTCGCCGTCGGTATCGTCAAGCTCGCCATAGGGCAACATAAAGACGACGGCGTGCGGCGTGCGGCCAAAGCGTATCACCTCGACTTTCGAGTCAGGCGACTCGGAGAGCATCGTCTGGTCAATGTGGCGGTCCATGTCCCAACCGTGGGGCAGCGACCCCTTCATAATCGCCTCGAGTTCGGGACCCTTGTAATTCTCGGTCGTCAGGCCCTTGGTGTCCCACATACGTAGCGGCAGGCCGTCGGCATCGATGCAGCGGAGCGAGACCGTGCAGTGATCGTCGCTGCCGTGGACTGGCTGTGCGCAGGGCAGCGCCTCGTCCGAATTGGCACCAGACATAAGCGCAAAGATCGAGTTGGCGAACGATGACTTGCCCGAGCCCATGGTACCGAAGATGAGCGCATTGAATTTCTTTAGACCGTACGGTGCAGGGTCGAAGGTCTTGTTGAGTGCAGAGGAGACATACCAAGCGTGGTCCACATTGATTGTCTCCTTGGCGAGGATCCATCCGTTGGCGGACTTGAGCTTGAAGGAGAAGCGGCGAGGAATGTCGGCGATGGTCATATGCCATTGTGACCGTAGCCTCACCTCGACGTCGAGAGTCTCCCCAGCCTTGATAGTGGGCACAGGCGTGTACTCGTCCTCATTGTAAGCTCCGCCAGAATAGTGAATGCGCGCACCATCGATCGTGGGGCCGTTCTGCATTTTCAACTCGATCGGCACCGTGATGCGGTCGAAGCGCTCAGTCTTCTTGGCGGAGCAGACGGTCATGATGACCTTGCCCATGGCCCGATAACGCGTCCCGCGCTCAGCTCGTCCGGTTTGCTCCCACCGCAGCCCAACGGCGTGAGCCGCCAGGGCGTGTCACAATCGTGCTCACAAATCGAGCCCGAAGAGGTGAGCCCCTTGACGCCGCCTACGAGGCGCCCAACAGGGGCGATACTCCGCAGGTGGTTTGCTGCCACAGCCAAACAGGGTGCACGTGCCGAACAAGAGCCGGACATGAGGAGCGTCGCGGACATGAGGACCGGCCCGCCGACGATCCAAGACCATGTCGGCCAACCACTGACACCAGGACACGAGGGTGAGTTTGAGCAGAGGCAGGCCAGTGAAGACGCGAGGCTCACAACACTCGAGGAGCACACGCCACACGTGTCCGAGGCAGTAACATCGGACGCGGAGCGAGAGCGACAGCACGAGGCGCTGGCGCTTGACCTTGAGACGCTTGAGACGCGCAAGAAGCAGATTCAGCACGAGGCGCTGGCGCTTGAGACCGGATTCGCAAAGCTCGCGGCAGAAAGAGAGCAGCACGAGGCAGCTTTCGAGGCAGAAAGAGATCAGCTACAGGCAGAAAGAGATCAGCTACATGCTGATCAGGAACAACTGCGGAAGAATAAGAAGCGGACCGATGCGCTGGCGCTAGCACTCAAGGCGAGGTGGCAAAACCTGTTGGAGCGCGAGGAGCAGGTCAAGCTCGCGACCACCACGGACCGTGCACAGGCAACCACCACGGTATCACAACCTGCAGCGTACCACGTGCAGAGTGGCACGACGGCGGCCAAGTTCCAGAGGGTCATTGACGACGTGAGAGACCGCTCCGGTATCCCAACGGAGTGGTTCGTCTCTGCCGAGCCGGAGCACACGTACCCACTGGTGCTGCTCTTCGTCAAGCCGAGCGGCCCGCGGCTCGCAGACGGCGTCGTGAAATATGAAGAGGTGGAGGTTTGCCGTAAGATGGTGGCGCCGGGCGGCTCGCTGTTCATCTGTACCATGCGTGCTGGCAACGATCCGCAGGCCGCCAAGTCCTTGCCGGCCGGATGCCCGCCCGTTGAAGGGTTGCTCGACTTTTGCTACATTTCAGGCGATGCGCAGAAGCCGCACACGCTGAATCAGTCATCGAAGATGAACGATCGCTCCACGCGAGAGCTGGCCGAGGCGTTCAAGAAGGTCCGGCCGCCATCGCCCCAGATTCGCCATCGGCCGAGGCTTCAGATTGTTGGACCAATCACTTGTCTGGGAAAAGCAATGCACAAATGCTACCTTGTTGTTGTTAGGTGTGTCTCTGCGATCGCAGAATCCGTTGGCGGGCTATCCCGCGGGCACTTTTCGCCGCACAGACTTTAGCAGACGCCTCAGCACTGCCACTGGGCACGGTCTCGTTCGTCGTTGCGCGCGTCTCTCGGGCGTCTTTGTGACGATCTTGATGACAACATCTACCATCTTTAACTTTTATTTTCTTCGCTTTTCACCACATACAGCTCATGAGCATGGCCCCGGCCCTGTCAAAGAGCCGCCGTAGCGTACACAGTGTGTCGCTAGAGAGTACACAGTCTCACAGTCTCTCTCGCCACACACGTATAGCTTGTACCCCTCCCGCGACTGTGTCCACGACAAGGAGTACGCAAAGTAGTAAGTGCGTCCACCCGAACGCGCATTGCAATTTACATGCACACATGCACAAACGTACGCGCGGAGGCTCCCCACCTTCCCGCGGCAGCCTCCCGTGCACGCGAGGCTCCACGAGTGCTCGCTCAGCCGTACTTTTGCTGCAGCAGATACGCGAGCAGCTCGGCGTCACGCAGCTCCGAGACGTTGCGCATTCCCTGAGGCGGGGCGAGGGTGGGCGCGTGAGGGTTCGGCAGACCGCACTCCTCTCCCTGCGAAACGCTGCACACGCCTGCAAACGCTGCAGCTCGCGCCGGTCCCTGTCGGTGCAGACCACCACCAGCGGCGAGCGCGGCGCGGTAGTCGGCAGCGTCTCCACCTGTTCACGCGCGCACGCTGTGAAGAGCTGCCCTCCTCTGTCGCCCCGCGCCGGTCCGCACGCGAGTCGACCGTGGCGCCGCCCGCCTAGAGCCAAGTCACACAGCCGCGCTCAGCGGAGGGGGACAGCCGAGACGCGCCGGCCGGCCGCTCCCAGGCCTTCTCGATGATGATTTTGAGCTTGTCGGCGTCCGGAGAGGTGGTCTTGGTGATGTAGAAGGTGCGGCCGCGCAGGCAGGGCGCGGCGGCGGCGCGCGTGCGCGCCTTGGCGGCGTCCCAAGGGACTTTGACTCCCTGAGGTGTCGTGGGGACTGGCGTGTCAAGGCCGAGTGGGCCCGCCTCGGAGGCATCTGTGGGCATCCTCTCGGCTCTCTCTCGCGCGCTCCCCTCTTGCTCGGCTCTTCTCTCTCGTGCGCCGCGCCTCTCGACCCCCGCCCCACCCCCTCTCACCCATCGCTCTCCGCTCTGTCTCTCGCGCGGCGCCTTGCTCGAGACAGTGCACTCGCCGAGCAAGTACGCGTCCACCGGCACGAACTGGTCGGCGGCGCGGCACGCGTCGACCCACTCGGGCGTCACGATGTCGCACACGGAGACCGCGACGAGCAGCTTGATGGTGCGCGACACGCTCGGGCTCGGCTCCACCACCATCACAG
>NW_005198078.1:0-1606 GCF_000372725.1 Emiliania huxleyi CCMP1516 | reverse complement strand
GCGCGCACGCGCACGCGCGCGCGTCGCGCGCCCGCGTCGCTCCGCGCCGGAGCGCGCCAACCGCGATTCGAACCGGGGCCAAAAGGCGCCTGGAGCGACCGCGGTCCGGTCGCGCCACCGCGGCTGCGGGGTTGATAGAGCAGGCCGGCTGCGGCTCCTGATGTACCTCCGCTTTTGGGTGGCGGTCGCGCGCTGCCGACGGCGCTCGCCGGCGCTACGGCGCTCGCGGCGCGCTCGTGGCGTTCAGGGCGGCTCGCACACGCACACGCACACGCACACACACACACACACACACACACACACACACACACACACACACACACACACACACACACACACACACACACACACATGCACAGACACACAGACACACAGCCCCTTCCCCTCCCCCCTCAAGGGCGAGGACACGCACAGGCCGCACCTCTAGTGAGGCCCGCATAGTATGTGGGAGACTCGTGCCGCCGCCCCTGCCACCCCTGTGTCAGTGTGCCTGTAGGAGAGACTGCCAGCGACAAGCTGGAGGCAGGTCGCTAGACTGAGATGAGACCGCCAGTGGATGTGGGAGTCCACCGCGCACCGCGCTGCGAGCCTGTCGTGTCCCTTGTCAGGAGCAGGAGAGCCCCACCTGTCCCCCTGATCGTTCTTCCAAAATCCTGCTCGTGCAGGTGGGGACCCTGTCCTCGTCCCATCCCTCGTTTGGCGTGTCTGTTTTCTTTCTTTTTTCTTTGAGAAGGTGGTCCCATGTGCGCGAGGCTGCGTAGGCATAGCCTCGAGAGTGCCAGCAGCCAATCCGAGGCAGTTTGTGACGCGAAATGCGTCAGAAGCGTGCACGCGCTGGAAGGACACCTTTCTACTGGCCGTACGATCAGGTCGTCACTGAATGCCGAAGACTAAGGCCGCGAGCTATGCAGGCGGTCAGTTGAGCAGCATGGCACGGTCAGCAGCGCCGAAAGGATGTCGCAAGGCGTGATAGCATGGCCGCAAGTAAAAAATCGCGCGAAAAAGAAAAATCCCAAAAAATCGGCGCCTGCGGCGGGCTGGGGGACCCCATCTCCCCCCCCCTCATGGGTACCCCCTAGGGCCCTCGCCTCCCCCCAGAGGTCGCAGGAGAGCACGAGAGAACCCCCTGTGCCCCTGCTGCTGCTCGTCCTTCCAAAATCCTGCTCGTGCAGGTTGGGACCCTGTCCTCCTCCCTCTCCCACCCCTCGTTTTGACTTCTCGCTTGGTTGTTTGTTTTTCTTCTTTGCTTCGTAAAAAGAATTTCAAACCTCGCGCGCCAGAAGCACACCCCAACCACTGCCACTCTCTCTCTCACCCCACAGCCACCCCCAAACATGCGCCGACCGGTATCTGCTCCTGTAGACTACACCCGCCCACACAACAAATCGTGGCAGAGGCTCACACATGCCAGACGTAGACTGTCGCGGTGCGGCAGTTCTCCTCCGCTGGTTCGCGAGCGGAGCCGGCCATGCCAGAGGCCGTCACTCTCGGCGCCGCAGCTGCTCGTCGGCGACAGACGAGGCCGCGGGCACGTCAGTCGATGTAGTCGAGCCCCTGGATCTCAAAGTGCTTGTCCACCTCCTTCGCATCCATGTGAACTTCTCGA
>NW_005198079.1:0-1606 GCF_000372725.1 Emiliania huxleyi CCMP1516 | reverse complement strand
TGGCGAGAATCACGTCTTTCTCGACTGCCTTAGGCGACGGCTTCCTACGGCTTCTGAGGAAGCCGTCGCCCGCACCTTGCCTGTCGCGTGAATCGTCCTGTGAGACCGACCGCATTTCGGGCGCGACACCGACCGAGGTCCAACCTTGGTATGTCCTAACCGGCTTGTTTGTTGTTTGTTGTGCGTGCGTGCGTGGGTCGGGGCACCTAACTGCTCTGTCTCCCCCCACGACTGCCGCTTACATATATTTGGTGCCTGATTGATTGGGTAGTAGTACAAAGGGGTATTGGATCCACGGTCTCGCACAGATGGCTTTCTATGATGGCGGCGCGCTGCGGAGGGCGGGCGGGGATGGCGAGGGGTGTGCCGTGTGAATTCCGGGGTTGTGCGTTTATGTGAGGCCGCAGGAGAAAATTCTTCCGTGCGCTCCACCCCAGGCAGGGTTCGGCCAACTTTTTCCGTGGTGTGGTATGGTACCCTCGGCCAACCCACCTCGAGACCATACCCCCCCGCCTCTTGGAAGACCTGCTTGGGGTATGGTAGGGCTAGCCTTGGGCGGTCAGGACCATACCCCCCCCCCCCCCCTTTGGGCCGCCGAGATTACCATACCCCAGAAAAAGTTGGAACCAGCAACCCCAACCTCTTCGCCTGCAGCCCCGCCGTTTCTCCTCCTGCGCCTCTTTTTACGCCTTTCATTCGAGAGGGGGGGGACGAGGTCTCATCAACTTCGAAACCGCCTTTGAAAGACAAAGAGGGGGGAAATGCGTTCGTCCCTGAGCGGGTTGAGGCGGGGGTGGTTTCACTGCGGAGATCTTCCAGTGCGCAGTGGAGTACTAAAACGATCTTACGCGTTACGGCTTTACAGTACAGAAGTGTGCGACGTGTGTGTGTGCGTGTGTGTGTGTATCCACAATCCAGACTCGTGTCGCGCGCGCGTTCGAAGCGCGACGTTTTCCTGTCACCTGTGCCTGAGTGAGAGCCCTGAACACGACATCAGCAGTTAAGACTAGGCAAGGAAGGCTGGCACAGCACACACACGCATCACAAAAGCTTCAAGAGTTACAAAAGTAAACGCCTTGAGCCAAGTGCTCCAGCGAAGCCCACACACGGTCACAAACCCACATGAGAGACACGCCCGCACTCCGGCCTGCAGAACACCCGCAGCCAGAGTGTGCTCGGCCCTCTACAATTCTACACGTCCAAGATCTGCACCCCTGCCGCGCCCCTGCCGCCGGAGCCCACCAGCTGGCCCGTCCGCACCTCGTTTGGCGAGTCTGAAGACTGGCGGCGGCCGCCGCCCTGCCGCCGTCTCCGACAAGCGCGGGGAAAGAGCGCGGTGGAGGCCGCCACGAAGGCAGCCCCCACCAAGAAGCCTAGCCCCGCTGCTGAGGCGCGCCCGCCCACGTCGTACTCGAGTGAGAAACGCTCGCCCGGCGGCGGCGGCGGCAGCAGCGGCGGCGGCGGCGGCGGCCGCGGTGGGGCGGCGGGAGGCACAGCGGGGTCGCAAGCTCCCTCTGCCGGCTGGCTGCAGCTGCGATCGGCGCTGCGCACGAGCCAAGCGCCTAAAGAGCTAAGTACTGGACCTAAAAAAGAAATACAGCCTGCC
>NW_005198080.1:0-1607 GCF_000372725.1 Emiliania huxleyi CCMP1516 | reverse complement strand
ACGGCGGCGGCGGGGACGGCGGCGGCGGCGAGTGCGGCGGCGGGGACGGCGGCGGCGGTGACGGCGGCGGCGGATTGGGCGGCGGCGGGCTCGGCGGCGGCGGGCTGGGCGGCGGCGGTGACGGCGGCGGTGAGGGAGGCGGCGAGGGCGGCGGAGGCGAAGGTGGAGGCGGGCTCGGCGGCGGTGAGGGGGGTGGCGACGGGGGCGGCGGCGACGGCGGCGGGGAAGGTGGGGGCGACGGGGGTGGCGGAGACGGCGGCGGCCTTGGCGGCGACGATGGTGGCGGCCGGGGAGGGAACAACGCCTTGCTCGCCGTCTCCAATGCTCCCGTAAGCCCCGCCGCTTCCACGAGCGCGTCGACCTGCGCCGCGACCGTCAAGGTCAAGTTTGCCGCCACTTCCTCAAGCGTCTGCCCCTTCTCCACGATGGCGATCGAGAAGATCTCGACCTCGATCTCTTGGGAGTACACGACCGAGACGTTGGCCGTTGCCGCACCTGCTGCCTCGATGGTGGTGGCGTCAAAGAGAGCCTCCGAGCGGATCGTGCTGTCGCGGCTGAGGTACTGCCGCAGCTCGAGCTCCGTCTCGGAGGCGCCTTTGCCAAAGCTGCAGTCCTCGCCCTCGCTGGCGCAAAGGGCGAGGATGCCCGTGGCGTTGAGCTGCTCGCCGGTGATTCTGTCGATGAGGAAGAAGCGTGCATCGAGGGGAATGCTGTCGGAGGCGTTGTACAACAGAGCCGCCGGCTTGTTGACGAGTGAGCTGGCGTCGAGCAGGGCACGATGACGGATTTGCTTCTCAGTTGGGGTCTGAACATCGGTGCTGAGCGCGACTGCGAGGGGCGAGAATGGCGGCGGTGGCGAGGGCGGCGGCGGCGACGGTGGAGGGGGGCTCGGTGGCGGCGGCGACGGTGGAGGGGGGCTCGGCGGCGGTATCGTGGGCGGTCGCGAGGGCGGTGGCGAGGGTGGTGGCGGGCTAGGAGGAGGCGGTGAAGGTGGCGGAGGCGAGGGCGGCGGCGGCGACGGCGGCGGCGATGGTGGCGGCGATGGCGGCGGCGGCGACGGCGGTGGCGGTGAGGGCGGCGGCGGAGACGGCGGCGGCGGCGAGGGCGGCGGCGGGCTCGGCGGCGGCGGCGAGGGCGGCGGCGGCGACGGCGGCGGCGGCGAGGGAGGTGGTGGTGACGGCGGCGGCGGAGAGGGTGCGCGGTGACGGTGGCGGCGGGCTCGGTGGGGGGGGTGACGGCGAGGCGGAGGGCGGCGGCGGCGAGGGCGGGGCGGAGGGCGGCGGTGGCGAGAGCAAAACGTATTGTGACTCCGCGGTCCCCCAGACATCCGTGCCTGGCAGTGCGAGCTCAAAAGTGAAACCGCTCTTGACCTTGATGAAGGGGCCTCCTGCAACGTCCTTCAGCGGTGGGGACAGATTCCAGCCGTCGCGGCTCTCCCCACCAACGCCGTGCCTGCTCGAGATCGCGACGCCAGAGCCGCTGCTGTACATGTTCACGATCGTGGCGTAGTCGGTCACAGCACCAGTCGAGCTGGTGTAACTGCCACCGAGCTCCAGGCAAGCGTCTGCGGAGCGCACCTTGTGGATATCGTCGATGCACTCTCCGGC
>NW_005198081.1:0-1608 GCF_000372725.1 Emiliania huxleyi CCMP1516 | reverse complement strand
AGACGTGCCACGCCCTGGAGGGCGGGCCCGGCGCCACATGGCGCCGGCCAAACCGTCTAGTCCGGAGTGAATACTGCAACGCGCTCGTCGGTGACGGTGTCCCTCAACCTGCGCCGCGCTCGGTGAACCTCGACAGCGCCTTCGGTGGCATGCAGACTAGGTCCAGCCCAGGGTGAGGCAGATCTGACGTTTTGTGTCTGTAATAGATAAGATGAGAGTGAGGTTGAACCGGACCCAATCAAAGTCGGCGGGTTTCGAAGGGGTACGACGAAAACGGCGCGCATTTAGGGACTGGGAGAACTCTGTGGTGGACCCCCGCTGGGCGAAAGGACTAAGGAGCTCGCAGACCGTTGTGCCTCACGATGTCATCGAGCGGAGCGAGTGCGAGCGCGGCGGCCAAGCAGCGGCACCAGGAGCAGCTGCGCGCTGACACGAGCGCGCTCGTCGATGCGGCGAGGGGGCAGAGGCAGATGCCCGAGCTGCCGCCGTACGAGCCAGAATTCGACCTCGCGTTCATGTCTCAGATGCTGGGCGTTGGAGCCGTCCGGTCGGAGCGAGAAGACCCAGCCACTGGCGACGACGAGACGATCATGCAGGAGGCCGCCGTAGACATTGCTGACATCCGTCAGATCCGTGACATCCTGACCAGCAGCAGCAGCCTGCTGCGGCCCCATTACGCAAGTTAATGACTAGCAGCACTGCCCGGGGCATACGAGCCGCCAGAGCCGGTGTGCGGCTGTGCACTGCCACCTGCCCGCGGCTACGCACAATGTGCGCTCGCATTGGATGAGCCCTGCTGATGGACCTGCGTCGCCTAGCTGCACGAGAGCAATGCCGTAGGCGGCGGCCGTAGTATACACTGCGAGTATCTGAAAGTATAGAGATGAGAGTGAGGTTGAACCGGACCCAATCAAAGTCGGCGGGTTTCGGAGGGGGGGGATATGACGAAAAACGGCGGGCGCATTTGGGCACATGACTGGGAGAACTCTGTGGTGGACCCGCTGGGCGAAAGGTTCTCGCAGACCGTTGCTTCCTCACAATGTCGTTGAGCGGAGCGAGTGCGAGCGCGGCGGCCAAGCAGCGGCACCAGGAGCAGCGGCGAGCTGACACGAGCGCGCTCGCTGATGCGGCGAGGGGGCAGAGGCAGATGCCCGAGCTGCCGCCGTACGTGCCAGAATTCGACCTCGCGTTCATGTCTCAGATGCTGGGCGTTGGAGCCGTCCGGTCGGAGCGAGAAGACCCAGCCACTGGCGACGACGAGACGATCATGCAGGAGGCCGCCGTCGCCGTTGCCCTCCAGCTTTTGACGGATGGCGAGGGGCTGCAGGCGCTGCTCGCATCTGATGAACCGAGCGCAGATAGGGTGCGCTGGAGGGTGCCGACAACGCGCTTGCAAACTCGCGTGCGAGGGTGGATCAGCTTTACGAACTGGTCAGGGCGAGCGAGGGAGGAGCGGCGGTGCGCCGCATGGGCGAGGCGCCGAAGGCGCCCACTCTGAAAACGCATTCGGCCGTTGCTGTCGCGTTCCGTGCGTTTAGCCGCTTTCTGGAGGGGAGACCGTCGGACGCGCGGATGATGAGCGCAGAGCTTAGATAAGATGAGAGTGAG
>NW_005198082.1:72371-74799 GCF_000372725.1 Emiliania huxleyi CCMP1516 | reverse complement strand
CGGCGGGTGGTTCGGCGGCGGCGGGTGGTTCGGCGGCGGCGGGTGGTTCGGCGGCGGCGGGCGGTTCTGCTGCAAGCTGCGGCGTAGCAGGTGGAGCTGGTGGACGAGCGCCTCCTTTTGCTGCACGAGCTCGTTCTGCTGGTCGCGCAGGCTCGTCGTCTCCTCGGCGTGCAGCCGGCGCGCCCGCGCAAGCTCCGTTTCGTGCTCGCGCCTCTGCCGCTCTCGCTCTGCCTCGTGGGCGTGTCGAGCCTCTCCGATCGCGGCCGCGTGCTGGCGCCGCTCCTCCTCCAGCCCGCGCCTCGCCTGCTCGACCGCCTCGGCGCGGGCACGGCAAGCCTCGCCCGCCTCGCGCTGCGCGTCGTGCAGCTTCATCTCGACGCGCCCGCGTTCGGCGTTCGCCGCGCTGAGCTGGCGTCCCGCCAGGTCGGCTCGCTCCGCCAGCGACTGCGCCAGTGCGCGCGCCTCCCTCGCCTCCGTGGCCAGCGCCGTCTCCCTCGCCTGTGTCGCAGCAGGGGTGGGCGGTGGGCGGTGGCCGAGGCAGGATGGGTCGGGCACGGCTGCGCACGGTCAGCGCACCTTGCACGCGCTGATCTCTTTCCGCTGAGACGCGAGCTGCGCCTCGGAAGCGGCGACGAGGCTCCGCAGCTGCTTCTGCTCGGCCGCGGCCTCACTCGGGTTGAAGGCGGGCGCATCCGCGTTGAGCTTGGGCGGCGGCTTCGGCTTGAACTCAGGTGCCGCCGCGCTGAGCTTGGCCTCGCTCGCCGCGCTGTCGCTGCGCGCCGTACCGGCGATTGCGTGCGTGCCGTGGTAAGGGATGGGCTCGAGAGGAGTAAAGGCGTTGTGCGGCGGCTGCGCCCCAATGAACGCCTCGGCGTGAGGAGTCAGATCTGGCGCGGGGATGAGCGAGCTCGGGGTAGCTGGGCTGAAGGGCGCCGCGTGGTAAAAGGCAGCCAGGCGGGTACGGTCGGCGGCCATCTCTTCCTGCCAGAGGCAGGCAGCCTCCCTCAAATCGCCCAGAACAAAAAAAACTATATGCTAACATCGAGGGCTAGCTCAAAGTCCGCAGCAAACCTCCGTCCGGAAACGCAAAGTGCTGCTGCTGGGGACCCTCTCACTCTTTGGTTCCCTCTGGGTTGCCGGAAACTCTCGTACAGGCCAACGCAAGAGCGACCACTGCTGCCTACTTACTCGAGTACGGCCACGGTGCGTTACATCCGCCTGGCACACCGGGGCCGGCGACGGGGGAGGCGAGCTAACTGGACAAAAAAGTAAGAAACCGTAAGCAGCACATCGGTTACATGGATGCGACAAGTTTGCAACGCGCGCCACGGCCAGTTCCCGGGATGTCCGCGAGGCGGCGCCAGCGCGCCGAGGAAGCGGAGGCCACCCCGCTCGCGCCAGAGGCGGACGATACCCTGCCGGCCGCTGCCCCTGAGGTGGGTGCGCCTCTTCTGAGGCGCCGCGCCTCTCCGTCGGGGATGGTCTCGGGTCATCTCGGATGATCTCGGGGCATCTCGGGCGCGCGCTGCGCCTGAAGCCGGCCGAGGTAGGAGGGTAGGGAGGGGGCGCGGATGGGGGTAGGGGCTTAGAGCGGGTTGTGCCGCGCGGCCGGGACGCACGCTGCCGCGCCCTTGGGGCTTAGTTTGGAGCCGTCGTCTGCGGCGACCCTAGAGGCATGGAGATTGCGGTGGGATGTGAGAGTTTCCGCGCGCGGGCACGGCCGAGTGCCACTGCAACGTGCGTCATGAGTTAAAGAAAGAAAAAGAAACCGCTGTGCCCGTGAGCTCGGCCAAAGCTCCACAGCCGAGCACACGACCCCCGAAGCGATCATGCTCATGACGTCCCCGACCAGCAGCGCCACCCGCACGGCGAGCAGCAAGGACGCGTCGCCTGGCCAGCATCGGCCCAGCCCCAACTCCTTTTCCCTCCTCACCACGGCCGACGAGGAGAAGACCGAGGAGAAGGGCGCGCCGCAGGCCGACTCGAAGACTGAGGTGAGCCCCCGTCCCTCCCTCGACCCGCCCCTCCTCCCTCAACACTCTCGAGCTTCAGCCTTGTGCCTTTTGTGGCTGCACCGCACCTCTCCCTCCCCCTCCGGCCACCCGCCCCGAGCGACGCCGCCCACCGCCGCCCGCCGCCGCGCCCCCCCTCCCTCCCGGCCGCCGCCGCCGCCGCTCACGCCCGCCTCCGCGCGCCCCAGGCGCAGCTCGGCGAGGCCAAGAAGGAGAAGAACAAGGCACCGACCAAGGCGAAGAAGAAGGACTGCGCCGCCGGCGTCGCCAACGAGGCTCGCCCCCCCATCCGCCCCGCCTGCCTTCCTCGCTGCCATCGGCCAGCCTATGCCGTGCGCAGCTCTGCATCGCACCTCACTCTCCAGCCTCACTCTCCAGCCGCCCCGTCCCCCGCCACGGCCGCCGCCCGTGCGCCG
>NW_005198082.1:67196-71349 GCF_000372725.1 Emiliania huxleyi CCMP1516 | reverse complement strand
CTCCTCACAGCGGCGCTGACGAGGGGCTCCTCCGACCTCGCCCTCTGGCCTGCCGGTGCGCACCGCGGAGGGAGGGGGGAGGGGGAGAGGCTCCACTCAGCAGCCTGCATGCTGACGCCCATTCCCTCGTACGCGCAGGCGCGGGCGCCGCGCTCCTCGCGACCAACCTCCTGCCGGCGCCGCTCGCGGCTCTCCGCTCGGACGCCATCGTGCACGAGACGGAGACGGCCGACACGATCATGGGCGAGGCGCAGAAGGACTCGTCCGAGGCTGCGGATAGCGCCGAGAGTCCCGTCACGTTGAAGAGCATGATGGCCGAGGTCAAGCAAGAGATCATGGCCGAGATGCAGAATAAGGACGAGGAGACGCAGAAGAAGGACGAGGCGTTCAAGGAGGAGATGAAGAAGAAGGACGAGGCGTTCAAGGAGGAGATGAAGAAGAAGGACGAGGCGTTCAAGGAGGAGATGAAGAAGAAGGACGAGGCGTTCAGGGAGGAGATGAAGAAGAAGGACGAGATGATCACCGAGCTACTCGCCGCGCGCAAGAGCAAGACGGACCACAAGCAGGTCCAGATGTCGGCCGGCGGCGAGGTGGTCGAGCTGGTGAGCGCCGCGGACCTCAAGGCGCTGGAGGCCCGCGTGCAGGCTGCTGAAGAGCGCGTGGAGGAGTGCGTCGCTCAGAACGCAGCGCAGGACGCCAAGATCGGCGCGCTCCGCGACAAGCCGGCCCCGCCCAACCCGCCGGCGGCCACGGCTCGCCCGCCGGCAGCGGCGCGGCGGCAGCTCTCCTCCGCGACTGGCGACGAGACCGAGTTCGCCATCACGGGGAGGAAAGCGACGCTCTCCTTCAACAGCCGCACGCCCGACCTGACGCCGACCCGCCTGACCGGCGAGGGGGACGGCAAGCTGACGTGCGACGGCGAGCTGCACGCGACGGACTTTGTCACGGCGGACGGAGTAAGCGTCACGGAGCAGCTGAAGGACGGCCTCGCGCAGGGACTCGCGAGCGTGAGCGAGGAGCTCGAGTCGCTTCGGAAGTTTGTGGGCATGGTGCCGCCGTCGACGCCGCCGCTGTCGCCGCCGCCTACGCCGCCCCCGTCGTCGCCGCCGCCGTCGCCGCCGCCGACGCCGCCCTCGCCGCCCTCGCCGCCGCCGCAGATGGTGCTTTCGAACCCCATCGCCGTCGCGAGCGTCACCGACGGGGTGAACGGCTTCGACGAGCTGGATGCTGCACATAACGTCGCCACGTTTGTGGTGGCCGGGCGGACCTACGCCATCGTCGTGAGCTTCAGTGACGACGGCGCGCAGATCATCGAGCTCACCGACCCGTCCTCCCCCGTCGCCGTCGCGAGCGTCACCGACGGGGTGAACGGCTTCGACGAGCTGGATGGTGCGAGGTTCGTCGCCATGTTTGTGGTGGCCGGGCGGACCTACGCCATCGTCGCGAGCCGTCATGACGACGGCGCCCAGATCATCGAGCTCACCGACCCGTCCTCCCCCGTCGCCGTCGCGAGCGTCACCGACGGGGTGAACGGCTTCGACGAGCTGGATGGTGCACATGGCGTCGCCACGTTTGTGGTGGCCGGGCGGACCTACGCCATCGTCGTGAGCCGTTATGACGACGGCGCCCAGATCATCGAGCTCACCGACCCGTCCTCCCCCGTCGCCGTCGCGAGCGTCACCGACGGGGTGAACGGCTTCGACGAGCTGGATGGTGCAGCGAGCGTCGCCACGTTTGTGGTGGCCGGGCGGACCTACGCCATCGTAGTGAGCGTCGATGACGACGGCGCCCAGATCATCGAGCTCACCGACCCGTCCTCCCCCGTCGCCGTCGCGAGCGTCACCGACGGGGTGAACGGCTTCGACGAGCTGGTTGGTGCAAATGGCGTCGCCACGTTTGTGGCGGCCGGGCGGACCTACGCCATCGTCGCGGGCTGGGATGACGACGGCGCCCAGATCATCGAGCTCACCGACCCGTCCTCCCCCGTCGCCGTCGCGAGCGTCACCGACGGGGTGAACGGCTTCGACGCGCTGGATGGTGCAGCCGACGTCGCCACGTTTGTGGCGGCCGGGCGGACCTACGCCATCGTAGTGAGCTTCGATGACGACGGCGCCCAGATCATCGAGCTCACCGACCCGTCCTCCCCCGTCGCCGTCGCGAGCGTCACCGACGGGGTGAACGGCTTCGACGAGCTGGATGGTGCAGTGAGCGTCGCCATGTTTGTGGCGGCCGGGCGGACCTACGCCATCGTCGCGGGCTTCTATGACGACGGCGCTCAGATCATCCAGCTCTCCATGCTCTCCACGTGAAGAAAGAGTAAAGAAAGATGGCCCCTTACTGCCGCCGCCGGCCGCCGTCATGCGCCTTCCCACCCCCACCCTCCCCCCACCGCCGGCACTGCAGCCGCCGCGCGTCTCGTGTGTAGCCTGCTCGCTGTGAACGAAAATCCAGCCTTCGCGTCGGCGCCGCGCACCTGCCTGGCGCGTTTGGTTCAAGTAGTCTGTTTTTGTTTTTCTCCTTCATACCTTGAACCTTCTCCGTCAGCTCGACAGCGTCGCGCCGGGCGACTGCTCGCCTCCCTAGCACCGTCCACCGAATTCTTGAGCGCCTCCTTCGCCCTCCTGCCACCCAGCCATGCGCCCGCCAAACAGCGCCTTCCTGGCGCCCTCCAACGTCCAAGCTCCAACCCTGCGGCCATGCCCGTGCACCACCCCATGATTCCCACCAGCCTGGTTTGTAATTGTATTCCCCGTCGCAGGCAGGGGGCAGGGGGCACATTATTTGGGGCCGCCTGGAGCCCTGCCTGCTGTTCACGCGCGCGTTTTGTTTTGCAGCCTTAGAGCTTAGTACAGTTTTCCGTGTTTTCGCGAAGCGCTCGCGCCCCTACCCGGCTAGTCGTCAACGAGTCCACCAGCCCGCTCGACGAAGCGATCAAGCCCCAATGCCACCAGGAGCTCGCCAGGAGCTCCGGAGCTCGCCAGGAGCTCCGAAGCGCGCACACAGCACGCGAAACGAAACAAGACAAGCCGTGTGGGTGCGGGTGTCTCCGTGGCTCACGATGGACGCACGTCAAACTATTCGTTCACATTCACGGCTGTACACTCGTAATTCGGCCGTCCGCGAGCCCCTAGCTCGCCGACGGCGAGAGAGATGCCACGAGGGGTCGCGGTGGCGTCCATCGCCAGGCTCCCTAGCTCAACCGACGACCCTTCGGGATCGACGGCCGATCGTCATTTACCCCTCGTCCAACAAAAGAAATGCGCCGTCAGCTCACGAGAGCAAACTCAGCCGAGGTCAATGGCCGTCGACACCGTGCGCTGGACGGGCTCCCTCGAGCTCACGAACACGTCGTCGTGGTCAGACCAGATCCACTGGTCCGGAGAGCCGAACACCGCATCCCTGATCGAGATCTGCGGAGGCGTCACCGTCCGGGCCGCCCAGGCGCGCGCGCCTCTCGACGGGGGTCACATTATGAACAGTCTTGAGCCCACGGCCCTCCCCTCCCCCTCAGGCGAGCCGCGCGTCGGAGATTCTCTTGTGCGCGCCCGACTCCAACTGTACGTGCTCCGCGGATCCGGGCCTCGTGATTGTGCTCGAGGAGGGCGGGCTCTGCTTCGGGCCCTTCTGCGAGGGGGCTTTCCGCCGTCCGCGCCACCGCCTCCGATCCCCCCTCCCTCGCCGCCGCCGCCGCGGACGGATATTCACGAGCGCGGACGAGCGGTCGAGCGGCGCGGGGCCGGCGACGCGCGAGCCACGGGCGGGCCCGGTCGCCGGTCCGGGACTCTGTAGTCTCGTTTTCTACATTCTAGCTGATTCATGCTGTCTGTCGTGCATCATGTGTGCGAGGTTGCGACACGGTGTACCTCAGTCACCTTATGCCACGCCGTCGCATATCCGGATTATGCGACTGTGGCATAAGGTGACTGATGCACCGTCGCATCATGACACGCTCTCCCGCACCTCTCTCCTCATCCTCTCTCGCAGCGTGAACTGCAGGCAGCGTGTGGGTGTGTTCCGCAGGGCCTCACGTGTCACGCGTGCCGTTGCTCACATGCGGCCATCCGGCGTCCCGGCCGCGATCCAACCACGCTCCGGGTCACTCCCCCGCGCATCCCGCCCTGAGCGCCCGGCTCAGCGCGCGGACCGTGCACTG
>NW_005198082.1:21912-40061 GCF_000372725.1 Emiliania huxleyi CCMP1516 | reverse complement strand
CCCATGCTGGCGGAGGCAAACGCGGGCTGCTCAGCTTTGAACCACTGCTGCCGTCGGCCGACGACCTGAGTGCCGGGCTCGTTTCGGCCGTTCCCTCGCCGTCGCTGCCCTCGCCGCCACCCTCACCGCCGCCGCCCTCACCGACGCCCTCGCCTCCGTCGCCATCTCCTCCGCTGTCCTCGCCGCCAAACTCTCCTCCGCCGCCCTCGCCACGGCCCTGGATCGGTCCAGGAGCGAGCTTCTGCTCCTCTGGTTGCATCAAGCGCAGCCGGACAAGGTCCTTCGCAATGCACCGCGGCATGTACTGTCGCTCCGTCGGTAGTTGTGCGCGCAACACCTCCATTGCAGCGCGCACGTCCTTCGATTGGTGGGCATCGCCGACGCGACGCGCGAGGGCACTCACGTCGACAACCGCGAGGATCGAGCGCGCGAAGCGTTCGGAGAGCTCGCGCGAGAGGCCGATCTGGATGGCACGCTCTCGAAGCATCTTGCGAGGCTCCGTGGACTTGCCCTTTCCCTCGCTTGAGTAGATGTCGCGCGCCGGGTCCCACTGAACACGGCCCTTGCTCCCGCCGCCACCGTGCGTGCAGGCGCACGCTTCGAGCAGCGACGCCACCTCGCTGTGTGGCAGCTTGAGCTTCAGCACGCGCTCCTGGCCGTGCTTTGCGGAGTAGCCACATCTATAGAGCATCCACGCAAACGAAGGCTTGATCCAAGTCATCCTCGTCGTATTGAAGAGCGGGCCGCCGAGGGTGCCGTGTTCCACCGCCCAGTCCGCGATGCCTTCGTTGTACGCCTGATAAAACCAGACGCCTTCGTCATCGTAGTCCGCCGACAGCGTGTATGCACTGGTATCGTCAGCTCGCAACGCGTGAGCTCGCACCGCGGCCGCTCGCTGGCTGCGCTTGCTGGGTCCGCGCTTGCCACTCATGGTCCTGCCCCGTGTCTGCGTCGTCCTCGCCCTGTGCGCTGTGGTCCTGCCGTTGGGCCACGCCTGTCCGCGTCAACGACACGTCCACACAAGGGTACGTTCTTCTCCTCGACTGGTTCCACTTCTTTCACATAATATAGAGATTCAATTCTCTTCCCCCTCTCTTCACACTTCCGCTCGTGGTGGGCCTGCCGCCGCAGCGTCCGGCGCCGGCATCGATCGCTGCCAAGGGGGGGGCCGGGCGACAGACAGGGGTGTCAGTCAGCGTCGTCCCAAATGGTCGTCCCACAAGAGGTAGAGTACGCATCCGCCCCGGGCCGCATTTCGAGAAGTCTCCCAGTGCCATATTCCCCGCCCTCCGACGTGCAACGAATCGCAAAATCCACGCAAACGGGAAAATCGAAAAACGCGGCAAAGACCGGAGTCGAGAAGCTCGAACACCGGCTCGCGCCGCGCGACATCTCTCTCGTCGTGTCTTTGTATAAGATATTGTCACCGATTCGCGCAGGCCCCAGCCCAGGCCAGGCCAGGGGACGGCCCCCAGGCCCAACCCCGCAGCAGTGCGGGGAGAGGCGCGGCCCGCGCCACCGGTGGGCGAGAGACGAGGGGCACACCAATCAACACGCGGTGTGGCAGCCTCGAGTGGCGCCACCGCACCACGACGCACCCACGCACGAGTTCTAGTCGGCGGTTCGCCCCCGTTTGGGGGCGGTGACTGTCCCTCCACTCCCCCGCCCTCTAGATTGGGGCTCCTCTGCCCCTCCCCCCCCTCCCCCCCCCTCGCTACTCCTTCTGGGCGGGTTTGGGGAGGGAGAGGGTCGCGAGGCCGAGGCTGATTGCGGTGGTAGCGGCAAAGATGCCGTAGGAGCTCGTGCGCATCAACGAGTTTGTGAAGCTCTTTGAAGAGACATCAAAGACGTCCCACACCTGCAGCCGGGGTGGGCGGTGCATGGGGGAGGGAGTTCTGGCCGGAGAGGATGCGCCGGTCGAGCGAGGGAATTGGTAGAGGACGCGAGCGGGGTCACCAACTCACCATGTGGCGGGCGCAACCGACCCAGTGGTACACGAACGGCCACGACACAGCAAATTTGGCGGCAGGGAGCGTCACGCCGCCCTCCGGCAGGCTCTGTACCGCCTGCTCCAGCGCCCCCGCCCCACCAAACAGCGCCTGATGGGGGAGTGGTGCGCTGGTGGCGATTGCACGCGGGCCTTGAGCGGCCGATCGAGTGGACACACACACCAGAGCCGTCACGCCGACGATGTAGGCGTAGGCGATCCCTCCGGTGATGCGGACGGTGATAGAAGAGTAGGCAATCATGGGAAGCCGGTAGATCGTCAGGTGCGGAGAGAGCGGCCTACGAGCGAAGCGCCGACTCGTCAGCAGCGTCACGGCAGAGAGACCTCCTGTCTTCGGAAGAGAGACTTCAGCGCCTGCCCGTCTTGTCCTGCTGCTCGGTGTACGTTTCTGACGCGAGGCCGCGCCTCGGTGCGGAGCGGAGAGCCGACACGCGGGCCGCGGAGCGTGCCGCGGCGGCAGGGCGGAGACGGGAGAGTCGGCCGAGCATTCGTGTCGCCCTCACCTCCACCACCTATACGTCCGGCGCCGGGCTAGCGTGAGGGTGCCCATGCGGTACCTGGGTACCGAGCGAAAAAGAATTTTACAAGAAAAGAATTTTTCACGTCAACTCCTTCGCAGCCCGTCTCGCCGTAGTCCTGTTGGACTGCATAGCGAGTCGATCTCCTCGACGCTCATCTCCCGCCCAGCCAACTAACCAACAGCGGTCTCCACTACTCAGTACTCACACGGTCACGCGCCGGGCAGCGGGGTCGGGATGGGAAGTCCGAGCCGCTCGGCGGTCTTCCGCGCCTACTCCAGCGAGATGAGCTGCACTCCCTTCCCGTCACGCAGTCGCGCCGCCCGCTGCCCGTCCGCAGCCCACGCGACGCCCTCGCCGACGTGGGCATCCTCCTTGTAGAAGCCAGTATCCACGTCGCCGTTGGCGTACCGGTAAACGCCGCCCCCCTCCCTCTGGCCCGCCCTGAAGTCGCCCTCGTAGACGTTGCCGTTGGCGAACCTAAACGCGCCGCGCCCCTCAATTGTATCCGCCTTGAACTCGCCCTCGTAGACGTTGCCGTTGGCGAGCCGGCAAATGCCGCGCCCCTCCGGCAGGCCCGCCTTCCACTCGCCATCGTATGCGTCACCATCGGCGCCCCGCATGACGCCCTTCCCCTCCATCATGCCCGCCACGAACTCGCCGTCGTAGACGTCGCCATTTGCCCACCTGTAGACGCCGCGCCCCTCCCTCTCACCCGCCTTGAACTCGCCCTCGTAGACGGCGCCGCTAGCCCACCGGGCGATGCCGACGCCATCCCTTTCACCCGCTGTCCACCCACCCTCGTACACCTCGCCGCTGGCGAACCGGTAGACGCCACGCCCCTCCTTCTCGCCCGCTTTGTACTCGCCATCATAGACGTTTCCGTTGGCGTACCGGAAGACGCCGCGTCCCTCCCTCGCACCGGCCTTCCACTCGCCATCGTAGATGTCGCCACCGGCGGACCGCCAGACGCCGCGTCCCTCGGGCAGACCCGCCTTCAGCCCGCCCTCATAGTCGCCGTGGCGGTACCGCATGGCGCCGTGCCCCGCATAACCGCCCTTGTCCTTGTCCGCTTCATCTGCCGCCGCCACTGCCGCTTGCACTGCCGTCCGAATCGCCGTTGCTTTGTCGGCCTCTGATGACGCCACAGCCGCTGCTGCCACTGCCGCTTCCGCTGCTGCCACTGCTGCTTCCACTGCCGTCCGAACCGCCGTTGCTTTGTCGGCCTCTGATGACGCCACAGCCGCTGCTACTGCCGCCGCCTTGTCCGCCTCTGCTGCCTTCAGCATGCGCAGCGCCTTGTGGAGTCGTGCGATGAGCCGCGACTTGGTCACCGCCGGTGCGTCGAGCACCCGGGACTTGTACCAGCGGAAGGCCGCCTGAACCCGCGTCGCCGACCTCTCGTGCAACAGCCGCGCCCGCTCGACGATGGCAGCGTGGCGGCGCGTATAGGCGGCGACTTTGCTGGCCGCTCTCCGCACCGCCATCAGCTGCCGCCTCGCAAGCAGCCTGCGAGCAGCGGCCTGGATCTTCGTCGCCGTGCGCTGCTTGCTATCGTAGCAGCACGCCGTGGCCTTGGTTCGCCACATAGCGTGAATGCAGCTTCGCAGGAACTTCTTGCTCGGGCGGGGGCTAAGCACCGCGCCACCTTCCTTGAACGTGTCCGCCTCGGCTGCATGGATCTTCTCGAGTGCCCGGCGCTGCCCCTCGACTATTGCCGCCATTTGCTTGAGTCGCTCAGCCATTTGCCGCTGCTGCTACAGGAGGAGCGAGGCGTCAGTGGTTGGCTCCTCTGCCGCCGTGTCTTGCGACGAGAGCGAGGCGGCGGGCTCTGAGGATCTTGAGGCGGCGGACGAGGGCAGAGCCAGGGTACAGAGCCGGGGTACAGAGCAGGGGTATATACTTACAGGCGGCAGGAAATTCTTTTCTGACTTTAAAAAAAATGCGGTGCCTTCGTCTACTCTCTTTAAAGTTAGCTCAATATATTACCAGCCTCGCCACGGTCAAGATCCCACTTGATTCCGGTTGCACCGTTGCACCTTGTCCGTGGGGCGTGGGTGGTAGGCTCGTCGCGAGGGGGCGCGGGGAAGCGCGCCGCAGCCTTGTGGCGCTCGTACTTGCCGTGGACGCGCTGCACCCAGCTCGCAAATGTCGCCTACCCCACACACCGTGGGGACCCCGCAATTCCCTTCCCCCCTCGGAGGGCCGGACTGAGGCGTCGAGGGCCCCACTCTTTCCTTCGCATAGCGGCCACTCTTCGGATCGCTGGTCGAGCGACTTTCCTTCGCATAGCGGCCACTCTTCGGATCGCTGGTCGAGCGACCCGGGGGATGCCCCGCGCGCCTGACCCAGGCGCGAAAACGAATCTGCGAGGCGTGGCCGCTCATGCGGCCCGATGGGGAGGAGCGGGGCGGACTACGGGGATCGGCTTCTTACACAGCCCTTCCCTGCAGCGAGCCCCCCTCCAACCCACCCGCGCTAGGTCCCGGGGGACGCAGGGGTCACACCCGACGACCTCGGGAACTAACTAGCCGGGGCAGTCGGAGAAAGAAGGGGCAACTCCGTGCACTGACGGTCGGCCGTCAGAAAACACGCCTGCGTGGATCGCGTCACACCAATCCTCGCTACCCAACGCGGCCAAAGGATATCCACCTCGAGAACCTCGAGAGTGCGACTTCAAGCACCGCCCCGGCCTAAAAGAAAGAAAGAAAACACACAACCCAAGGGACTTTTCCCCCATCTCATGGTCATTGATTTCTTTCGATGGAGTACCGCAGCGGCGGCGGCCGCCCTCTGGCGAGCGGTGCTCGCGACGACTCGCTCCCGGTGGGTGGCAGTCGAGACCATGAACCTCTCGCCTCACGGCTTCGAGCAGTCCCTCGCCTTCCGCCACGCGAGCAGCGAAATCTACTCTGCGCTCCTGTCTGCCGCTGATCGGGCGGCCGCCGGCGCCGACGCGGCGGCATGGGTTCTGGACGAGGACGTCCAGAGCCCGAGCGCGTCCCCGGACACCGCATCGCCGCGGCGTTCCTCCTTCCCGGCGATCGATCACGCCGTGGCGGCGCGGCGGCGGCGTGAGGCGGCGGCCTCCGCCGTGTCGACGCCTCCGCCGCGCAGCCGATCACGTCGTGGGGAGACGTCACCACGAGACGTCGTCCTCGCCGATGCGTTCCGCCGTTGGCGCGAGTCGCCACCGTCGCCGGCGCCCGCCCCGGAATTGCGGCAGCACCCCCCGTCCCTCTGCGCCGACGCGTGCCCCGCCCTCCCATCTCAGTCGCATCCACTCGCGCTCTCCTGCCTCGCTCGCGCTGCTGCGGCGCGGCAGCCTCGCTCGACGCTGCGCCGCGCCGTCCGCGTGTGGCGGGAGAGGTGCTTCGCGGCGGCGCGTGCGCGGCGGTCAGCGGCGCGGCGCGCGCGCTCGGCGGCGCTGCGCCGCGCGCTCGGCCAGTGGCGGCGGCGCGCCCGTTGGCAGGCAGGCTGGCAACGCCGGTGGAGGTGCAGGGCAGACCGGTGCGGCGGGGAGCGCTGCGTCCACTTGCCGTGCATGCGCACGCTCGAGCTGCGCGCCGTCTTCCTCGAGGCGAGAGAGGAGCCGAGAGTAGTCGCCGAGCTCACCCGCCCGCCGCCTCCCCTCGCTCTGCCTCTCTCTCTCCACCCCTCTCCCACACCGGACTCCCTGCTCAGGGGGGCAACGCCGCGGTGGGCGACGCGTACCGCCGCCGCCGCATCCTGTCGGTGGTGCTCTGTGCTTGGTGGAGGGTGGCCGCGAACGTGAGATGACGGCAAGAGCTGCCCCGCTGAGGCACGGTCCGGCGGCCTTGGTTGCTTTTATTTTCTCTCTCGGTTTGGCGTTTGGTGCGAGCGCGGCATGCGGCATGGCCACTGCCGCACTGGCGGTGTGTGTGCGGTTCGTTTCCTCTCGTTCTCTGCACGCGGCAGAACGGGCTCTTACGTCTAGCGGGGCTAGCGCTTACGCGTCGAGGCTCTATAAAACGAACAGCGAACACCCGACACATCGGTCATCGCAGCGAGCGAAGTGGGTGAGACTGATGATGCTCCTTCGACTTAGGGAGCGGTTCCGCTGCTGGGCGAGCTTCAGGGTGGTGCTCACGCGAAAAGGAATCGACGCAATGTACAAAGCATACAAGAAGAGGAGAAAGAAGAGGAGAGGCGCCAGTGATGACGAAACAGAAGCTAGTGCAGACGAGGGCAGGTCAGACCCGGGGACGGCGGACAGACGGCGGAGGCGGACCAGACGGCACCGACCGCCGAGGGAACGTTGGGAAGAGGCACGAGGAGGGCGGCGACCTCAACCGACTATGGAGGACCCGTCACCAGACGACGCAGGGCAGACGACGGTGAGGCGGAGCAGTCGCGCAGGGCGAGACGAGGGAGGGAGCAGGACGTTGCGGAGATCAGCAGGAGGATGTACGAAGAGATTAGGAGCAGCAGGGACCCGAGGGACCGTGTGGAAGACGGCTAGTGCTAGTCCCCCATCGGGAGGGGACGACCCCGGCTAGTCGCCGACCACACCCACAAAGAACCCTGCCGCACAAAGATCGCAAGGGCGGGGACCTGTTCCTTTTTACCCCCATCTCCTAGTAGAGGTGTCCGTTTTATTTAATTTATTTACATCGATCACACATCACTGTGACACGAATTGTCGAAATCGCGGGGGGAGGCGGCACTCTTCCTCTCTACTCTAGTGGCACTTGACACGAATCACGTAGAACTCGCCGGGAGCCGCGGGTGGTTTCTCGAGACTCACGGATGTGCACTCAAAGAGTGGGCGCGCTCCGCACTACTCTACATGCAGACGCAATGGGCGACATACTGCCCGGGGTCGGCGAAGCACCCCTTCGCGGGCGGCCCAAACTGCTCGATGAAGCGCGGCGCCTCCTTCCCCTCCGCGTAGCGCGTGATCGGCAGCACGGACGGCCGGCGGTAGTCCTTGAGGTATCGCTGCGCGAAGGGGAAGGCGCTGACCCGCTCCTGCGGGGAGGTATGGGGAGATATGGGGAGATATGGGGAAGGCGCTGACCGCTCCCGCCGGTGAGGGGTAGGGTCAGTGATGGCGAGCAGCTTGAGACGGTCGTGGAACAAGCCGAGATATGGGGAGATATGGGGAGATATGGGGAGATGTGGGGAGATGTGGGGAGATGTGGGGAGATCTGGCTCCTGCTGGTCGGCGCCCTTACCCACCCACAAGAAGATCTCGAAGCCGTTGTCGTACAGGAAGACGTCGCAAGACTTCAGCCGCGAGACAGGCAGCTTCGCCCCCGTGCCGGCGCGCGAGTACGAGAAGGCGCCCCGCTCTCCCGCCTTGAGCCGCAGCAGCAGCGGCTGGTGCGCCTTTACAGCCGCGTCCTCGCCGCCCGCCTCTTGACCCTTCACCGAGACGCGTCCGACCTTGATGCCGAGAAACCGTCGCTCTCCGGGCAGCTCCTTCCAGAAGGGGTCCTCCTCGTCTGGTTCTCCGTCCGGCACGTGCACCACCTGCGTCCCCCCGCCCCGCTCCGCAGCCATCCCCTTGGCCAACTCGTCCGCCTTTCCCCGCTCGGCCGCGTTCGACTCGCTGCCCACCCACACAAACACCTTGAACTCGGTGTCGAGGATGTACACGTCGCCAGAGTTCATCGACGACCGGCTGAGCTTGACCTGCCGCAGCCGCAGGTTGCCGCGCCCGCCCTTGACCTCGAAGAGGCGCGCCTGCCGCTCCTTGAGCTCTGTCTTCTTGAAGCCGGTCGCGACGCCGCCCTCGAGGTACTGGACCCGGCCGCCGAACAGGTCGAGGAAGTCTTGCGCCTCGGCCCCCTCCACCTGTCGGTGCTGCGTCGCTCCGCCTCCAAGGAAGTCGTCCAGCTCGACCGTCTTGTACGCGGCGGTGCCGTACTCGTCCTGCGACGACTCGCTGCCGATCCAAAAGTGGACGTCCCACTCCAGCTTCTTGTTGTTGTTCGGCTTCTTATACGTGCGGAGCACGATGTATGAGTCGCCGCGGTGGAACTTGCCCCACTTCTTCTGCGGCCACGGGACAACGCGGAACTGCTCAATCCGCCACAGCTGCAGCCCGACGCTCGTGCCGGCGCCCCGCCACTGCGGCTCGCCGTGCGCGGCGGCCTCCTTGCACTTGCGGTCGATGTCGGAGCCGATGAGAGCCACGTTTGTGTCCTGCCAGTCCGGCTGCCGATCCTTCCTCATCAACCCGCAAGGCGCGAGACACACCGACCGCGGGCGCGGGCGGCGGCAAGTGGCGGCGGCAAGGGCCGTCCGCGCGCTCCTTATTCTTTTTTTTAATTTATGTGGCTCTAACGTACATTCCTGTAGGAGGACTCTGCTGACATTTTTGAGGGCTAGAGATGCCGTTATTTATTATGTTTAATAATAAACTTACGCCGGTGTTTACCCTGTTAGTCTTACAGTGTGTGTGTGTGTGAGTGAGTATTCTTGATACGAAACCACGACGACACACACCAGTCGACTCGCATCGGTTGCCTCCATGAACGGCGGAGCTATTCTCGCGCCCACACCACACCTGGCTCCAACGTGGACACGCCCATAGCTGGGGACACTACTAGGTCACGCATGGCATCACAGAAGTTTTATCTCTGGGCCCCGAAAGGCATCTCTAGCAGTGTCGTTACACATGCCCCCTCCCCTCCTGGGCGCATGCGCCTCACGTCTCGCCAGAGCATAAGCCCTTGGCGTGTGGCGAGACGAGTTTTTCGCCATCGCCGCGAGCAGCAAGCCGTCCGCCGCAAACAGCCGGAGGCCTCGCCGCGGCACTGGCTGCGCTGCGGTCCCGCACCCGTCGACGCAGCTCCCCCCGCGGAAGACCGCGCGTAGCGACGCCTTGACGATCGAGATGAGCGCGCTCGAGGCTCGCCCACCTACTGCCCCTGAGAGTTGGTTATGAGTGGGATCAGCTCCCCCCCTTGGGATCGAAGCCGCCACAACCTCACACCCAACATCCCAGGCGGGATCAGAAGGGGACTCCACACCGGACACCGCCCGGGCACAGCCCCCCTACCCGTCGGATCGCACAGAGGGCCCCCTCGGAGCAGCCCACACACAATCACGCATCGGCAGATTGAGTGCCTGAGTCAGGCAGACAGCACAGACAAGAGGAGAGAGAGGAGAGAGAGAGAGAGAGAGAGGAGATAGGAGAGGGTGAGGGTGTGAACACACGTGAGGAGTGGGGGAGGGTGTCTGTGGTGGGCTGTAGTCCTACTACGTGGTTACAACCACGCGCCCCTCAGGAGCTTAAGGTAGAGCTGAGCGTCCCAGACGCCTCGGTGCCTCCCACCGGCGTGAAGACCATCCGGATCTACCGGGTTCGCCCTCCGGACGCACCCGTCCCCGCGATGGCCCACGGTCCTCCGTCGCCTGGTTGACCCCCTGCCTCCCGGTTGACCCCCACTCCTCGTAGTCCATCATTAAATAAACTCAAAGTCCACCACAGCCTCCAGCCTCCACCTCCACCCGCGAGCCGCCACCGCTGCCGCCCGCGACGCCGCCCGCCGCGTCAGATAGCCGCGACGCGCGCACCGAGTCGAGTCGGAGAGCCGCGCCGCACCAGCAGGAGCATCTGCACCACCAGCAGCAGCAGCACCACCACCACCACCACCCGAGAGAGAAGCGCACCTGCCCGACGCCGCCCGCCGCGTCAGACGCTCGCGACGCGCGCGTCGAGCCCAGTCGCAGAGCCGCGCCGCGCCAGCAGCAGCATCTGCACCAGCAGCAGCAGCACCACCACCACCAGCAGCAACAGAGACAGGCAGTGCAGGCGCAGAAGCGCTCGCAGAGCGGCGCGCAGCGCCGCGCACGCCACGCTGCGGACCGTCGGACGAGCGCACCGTACGTCGGCGGCGAGCCGCGTCGCCAGCCGTCTCGCGAGAGAGCGGCGCCGCCGCGTGCGCGCAGCAGCCGCCGCGGCAGAGGCGAGCCGCGGCGACGTCCGCACTAACGGATAACGGCCATTGGCGGTTCACACACACACACACTTAGGGAGGGTTTACCTTCCGTGAAACGATTTTTGAGGTGTGAATACACCCCCTAGACGCGACGCCCCCCGAACCAACGGGCCAGACCCTTCCAGAGGGTGCCCCAGGGACGCCCAAAACCGCCCACAGCAGCCCCACAACCCTTAAACAGTACTCGGCACAACCACTCAAAGTTGGCCTCCCCCGGAGGTGAGTTTCACATTAGGGGCACCCTCCGGCAGGCCGCCCTGAGCCCCCTAGGCGGCATACATGGAAATCTCTGCGCAACATCGGAAGATCCTTGGACTGTAGATCGTAGATGCCTTTTAGAGATCTCTTAAGTGGCAAATCTCCTGCCAAGAGCAGCAGTAGATTGAAGAACTGGTGGAGGCAAATCTACTGGCGAGACTTGGGCGTGTCCGTGTGAGAGATCCGCTAGGATCTCCAGTCTTAATCTACTGTCTCTACCCCCACGATCTACTGTTCTTGCGCAGAGATTTCCATTACTCCTAGGCGGGCCGCCGCTGCTCTAGCGCGCAGCGACCCGATGGGCAAGGGGCCCCTACCCACCACAGACACCCTCACGCCCTCTCCCCCGGCCCGCCGCGGCACCGAGGGCGATTCTGCGCGAGGGATCGCTTCTGCGGAGCCGCAGCGGCCGGCGCGCGGCGGCGGCGCCGCCGCCAGCGCGGCCCGCGCGGCCGGTGGCGCCGGTAGCGCGAGCAACGGCATCGGCGATGGCGCGGCGGTCGGCGAAGGCGCGTTGGGCAGCGCGAGAAGTGGCTGCCACCCTCCCGACCGCGGCGGCAGCCCCTTCTCGCGACGAGCGTGCCCGGCTTCTTTAGCAGCAGCGCGTCTAGTCCTTTGTGAGCGCGTCTTTCGCGCCCTTGGCGGCGCCGCCGAGCACGGCGATGGCGCCCTGGAGCTCGGGATCGCTCAGCCTTGCCTACGAGGGTAGGGACCAGGAGCGCCGAGCCAGTGGGAGGGCAGGCAGGTATGGCAAAACTGCGAGCTCCCGAGGACGTCTGGCGCCGAGTGCGTCTGGCACCGGGCACGGAAGCTCGCACTCGGCCGCACGCGATAGTGCTGCCGCGAGAACGCCAGCCATGTACGATATGTCTCGTGTACACTCCTCCTGGGTCATGGTCGGTCATATGCAGGACGGCCAGAGTCGCCCACATCGCCTACGCGGTCCCGAGTGTGGTCAGACTGATACACCGCGACTCAACGGTTGAGTGCGGCCAGCGCACACAAAAGTCGTCGACTGCGGCCTGGCGCGGTGATCATAGGTGCTGGAGACCAGGCAGTATGGGCCTGCAACCTGGCCACGCATGAACTCGGTACCTACATTCGCAGAGGCCCGGCAAGGATGGGATCTAGTAGAGTGATTGTGCGCTGAGACCGTACTCCGTGGGTCGCTGGAATGACCTGTAGGGAAGTTCAGTGCCGCTGCTCGACTCTCCAGTGTCACAGCCGATGCCTGTGACCTGGCCACCGCCGCACGGTGCTTGAAATCGGCGCCTCCTCGGGTGTGCCCTCATAGACAGTCTTCGGCGGCCGAGTCGACGCGAGAGCTTCCCTACACAGACGTCTACTGTGAACCACCGACGAATAGAGCACAGGTTTTTGGCCACGAGATCCGCCTTCGAGGTCGAGCCGAGGCTGCCGGCGTCGTCTCTGCTGCTCTGGGCATCACCTGCACAAGCCAAGCAGACTTTGTTGCAAAAGCGTAGGCGGGTCGACGCGCCGTGTGTTGGGTTCCCATCTCGGCGCGCGCGAGTCCAGACCGAACCGACTAGCTGCCGCCGCAGCGAGTGCGGCTGGGCTGCAGGCAGGCCTGTAGCAGGCGCTCGGCACGCTGTCCGGAGGCGCTGTGGCTCACAGGGCGAGCGCCTGTGGCTCGCGAAAAAAGTCGACAGAGGCGTTTCACAAATCCGAAGCGTTTCACATTTCTTCCACCCCTCCCTAAGTCTTACAGCGCTGGAGATCAAAACAGAATTCTTCAAATACAAGCCTCTCTCACAGCACACTGGCACGACAAGGGCGCGGACTGGCGCGGAGACGCTCGCACTCCCGCTCACCAAAAAACAGTGTCTTGTTTGCCAACAACATACCTAAAACGAAAAAACAGAAAGAAAATCGGGTGCAGGGTTCCAACTTTTTCCGGGGTATGGTATGGTACCCTCGCGGCCCATGGGGGGGTATGGTCCTGACCGCCATCCCCGGTCTCCGGGAGGCTGGGTCTGTCAGCAGGCGGGGGGGTATGGTCTCGAGGTGGGTTGCGAAACTACCATACCATACCCCGCAGAAAGTCCAAACCCAGCGATCGCCCGGCGGCCGACCCCGGTCTGTTTGAGGAGCAGAGAGCACATGACTTCACCCCTCCTTATTTTCGCGTTGGGTTTGACCGGTGGCGGGCTTATTCGCGCTGGGAGGCCTGCTCCTGTTGCTTCTCGCTCGCGTTCGTCCCGCATGTCAGAGGCGGAAGAGAAGGCCGTCGGAAAGCTGGAGCAAGAGCTGTCGGCCGCGGTTGCGGCGGAAGACTACTCCCAGGTTTGCACCGTGCCGTACAACTGCGGCTGCCCGTACCACAACTGTCGGCTCTGCTGCAGGCGGCGGCGCTGCGAGATCGGCTTGCCGCGCTGCAGATGGACAGCGAGTACGGCGCGCTGAGCGCGAACTCTGAGTTCTACCGCGCCTTCTCCGAGCGGGACGTGGAGGGCACGCGACACGCCCGGGATGGAGAGCTCTCTTGCTGCAGCAGCAATGCAATTTCAGAGGATGAACCGCACTCGCAGCATACCACCTCTCCTTCCCCACACCTGTCCAGCCGCCGCATGCGCTTCTCTTCCCACCCTGATCACGTCTGCTTGTGGTGTACTGCAGCGATGCGGCGACTGTGGCTGCCGAGCGAGAGTATTGTCTGCGCCCACCCGGGCCACGAGCCCATCGTCGGCTTCGACGCTGTGATCAGCTCGTGGCGCGACAGCCGCCCCTCTTTCTCCCCTCTCTCCCTCCCTCTCTCTCTCCCTTCCTCTCCCTCCCCCCCCCCCTCTCTCTCTCTCTCTCGTCTTGTCTCTCATCCTCTTCTCCCGTTTCTCCTCTCTCCCCCCCGCGTAGACTCAGAGACCCTTCCGAGACCCTTCCGAGACCCTTCCTTACCAGGCGCGACATCTTCCGCTCCGCGCCGGCGGGCGGCCTCGAGGTGCAGCCAAGCTGCAGCCAAGATGCAGCCGAGATGCAGCCGAGATGCTGCCGAGATGCAGCCGAGATGCAGCCGAGGAGCAGCCGAGGTGCAGTGGAGTAGCACGGCCGTGCTGCGGGGCGGCATCTTCTCGGAACCTTCTCGGAACTTTCTCGGAACCTTCTGTCTCGGAACCTTCTCGGAGCCTGCCGTACAGGTTGCCGCGAGCAGCGTGCGGTGCAGTACTCCGGCGGCCAACGTCGCTCGGGTCACGTGCATCGAGGAGGTCCGGGCGGGGCTCCAACATGCGCCGCCGCCGCCCCCACACCCCCACTCGCTGCTCACGCACGCGTCGCTCCCTCAGGTCAAGCCCGGGGAGAGCAAGCTCGTCGCCACAAACATCTACGAGCGGCACGAGGACGGCAGCTGGCGCATGTCCCTCCACCATGCGGGACCCATGGTCGGCTGAGCCTGAGGCGCCCGCTCGCGATTGCGGCGGCCCTTTGCTTTTCTTGGCAGCGCTCGTGCGTCTGTGGGGCGAGCAGCGCCTCAGCGGAGTCGGTCCTGAGGTATAATTTGCGTTAGGTCTTAGAGGGAGCGGACCCTGAGTTGAGGAAATCGGGGGACGCGACCCACTTCGCCACAGACGGTCCCGCGCCTCGCCACTATGACGGGTAGACGACCGCGGCTCGTGTGCGTCTACCCGTCTTTGTCCGGAGTGAAAAGTCCAACGCGCTCGTCGGTGACGGCGTCCCCCGATTTCGCCGCGCTCGGCGAACCTCGACAGCGCTTTCGGTGGCATGCAGCTCTTTGCGCCTGAAGCCTGGAGAGCAGCTCCTCTGCTGCTCATACGCTCTGCACAGTTGGCACAGCCTACTGTGCGGCTGCCACAGCTGTGACAGCGATGGGCTCGCCCTCACTGGCCCTCAGTCACTCGTGCTGCGGCTTGTGTGAGCGACACTGCTCGGCGACTGCCGGCACACTGTGAGACCATGGGTGTGAGGTAAAACCACGCTACCAGCGCTTGGTCACATCAGCCCTGAGGTCATATCCTTCTCCTCTGTTGATGGTAACACTTGTCTACTCGCTGGAGCCGAGCAGGAGGGCTTGGCGCACAACCCCTGTTCAACTCAGGGTCCGCACCCCGTAGGAAAGAGAATACTACAGAGGGGACGAGGCCGAAAAAAAAGCAAGAGCCGTGCGTCAGCCGTCTCACGAGCCACGAGGGGGCAGGAGCGGCCGCTCACTGGAACACTGCTCGCACGGTACCCCCCCTGCACAACTATAACGGTATAAGCTCATCCCTGCTGCTAGGGGGGGGGGGTCTAGTAAAGAAAGAAAGAAAGAAAACAGACAACCCAAGGGAGGGATGGGAGGACGGCACGCCGCCACCACACAGGGATTTTAAGGAGAGGTGTGTGATGCGCTAGCCGTCGCCCACCCTAGGGAGTCTGCCTCTTCCTATCTCTCTTCGCAGTCTCTCGCCGCTTCTCGCTGCAGCCTTCATGCCACCTCGCGGTCGTCCCACTCTCGTCGTTCTCTCCCTTGTCATTTCCTCCTCTGTCGCGTCGTTCTCTTCTGTCTCGTCCTGCGACGCCGCCGCCTGCCGGTCCCTTGTTCTCGCGGCTTCTTTCGCCTTTCGCAACTCCGTCCTCCTCGCGGCGTATCCTGGCCCCTCGAGTCTATCGAGCTCCCCTCGCGCAAGGACCACATTTCTGACTCCCACTCCGAGCATTTGCCTCCAGGTCATGTTGTTGCTCAGGTCCACTCTCTCTTCGAACACTCGTGCCTCTACGGATGATGCCGGCGCTGGGGTCCCCTTCGGATGCATCGTGACATCTGACAACTGAATTTCCACTGGTTCGTCCTCCTCCGGAGTCGTCTTCCCCCGCTGCCTTCCGCTCGGCTCTACGTTCGGTACGTTCGGCGTGGCTCACCCTCCATGCCGTGAACAGGCGCTTTATCCACCCTATATTCTTCTCTCGTTCCTCTGCCCGTGCCTTGGTCTTGTCGTTGTTCCGCACCCATGTCTGTATGGCAATCGAGGCTGCCTTCCCCACTACCTGTAGTTCACTCGTCACCTCTCCCGCGAGCTCCCTTCTCTTTCTTTCGGGTATGGAGTCCGTGAGTGCGGGTAGCGTGCAGGCAATCACGGGCGCTATTTTGTCGTACTCTTCTTCGGCGAGCGCCCCAAATCTAGACCCTTTCGCCTTTAAGGAGGCTGCCCTCGCTCGTCTCAGGAATGTGGCGGTGTCTTTTGAGTCCGGCGCCTCCCGTTCAACTCTTGCTGTCGCCCTCGCTGTGTGTTTGTCGAGCTTCCGCATGAAGTTACGCGCCTCTTCCTTATTTCCAGCGCAGCTGCCGCTCAGTATGTGCGCCAACGACGCCTGTGGTGGCTCACTGTCTTCTTGTTTCCATTCGTCCCAGTCTTTCAGTTCCCCGCGTCTCCTCCTTGCCTCGCGCGCCTCTTTTGTGGCCTCATCCCTAGCCGCTTTGCCGACAGTGTGCTGAGAGACAACGGCATTTTTTCCCTCGCGATGTCCACCCCGCCGCGCCGCTCGCGCCGCTCGCGCCGCCTCGCCTCCGCCGCCACCGCCGCTCCCTCGCCAGGCACGCCGCCGCCCGCCCGCCTCCTCGACCTACCCACGGAGCTCCTCGAGCGCGTCATCTCTCGCTGCGACCCCGCCGACATCGCTCGCGTCGCGGCCGTCTCGCTGCTCTTCCACGCCTCGCTCGCGGAGCAGGGCATCCGCTTGTGGGCGCAAGAGCGCGGCTTCGAGCTGCCGGCGCAGCCCGAGGACGAGAGCTGCGTCGTGCGGTGGCTGTGCTATTCGGCGCTGCTGTGCGAGTCCAACCAGCCGGTGAGGGCGGCTGCAAGCTCTACGCACAGCGTCTTCATCGACGGCGAGGGGCGGCTCTCGTCGTGCGGCAATGAGCCGGATCACATCCCAGGCCTCCTTGGCCACGGCGAGGGCGTGACGCGGCTCAACACGCCGACCCGCCTCACTTCCCCGCTGGGCGGTGAGTGCGCCGTGAGCGTGTCGGCTGGAGGTCTGCACAGCCTTGCCCTCACCGGCAGCGGCGCCGTCTGGAGCTGAGGCTATGGAGCCGGTGGCATGCTGGGCCACGGCGACTGGCAGGGTCAGCTGCTGCCAAAGAAGATCGAGGCCTTGGCTGACTTGCGCGTCGTTGCTGTGTCGGCTGGAGGCGGGTACAGCCTCGCCCTCACCGCCGGTGGCAGCGTCTGGAGCTGGGGCTTTGGAGAGCAAGGCCAGTTGGGCCACGGCGACGATCAGGAGCAGCTGCTGCCGAAGAAGATCGAGCTGTTGGCGGGGCGGCGCGTCATCGGTGTGTCGGCCGCAGACGAGCACAGCCTCGCCCTCACCGCCGACGGCGCCCTCTGGAGCTGGGGCGGTGGAGCCTTTGGCAAGCTGGGCCACGGCGACCAGCAGGCCCAGCTGTTGCCCAAGAAGATCGACGCCTTTGCTGGCCAGCGCGTCGTCGCCGTGTCGGCTGGAGGATACTACAGCCTCGCCCTCACCGCCGACGGCGCCGTCTGGAGCTGGGGCGATGGACTCTCTGGCAAGCTGGGCCACGGCGACACGCAGCTACAGCTGCTGCCCAAGAAGGTCGACGCATTTGCTGGGCGGCGCATCGTCGCCGTGTCGGCTGGAGCCGCGCACAACCTCGCCCTCACCGCCGACGGCGCCGTCTGGAGCTGGGGCTTTGGAGCCTTTGGCCAGCTGGGCCACGGCGACCAGCAGCGCCAGCTGCTCCCAAAGAAGATCGAGGCCTTCGCTGGCCAGCGCATTATCGCTGTGTCGGCGGGAGAGCGGCACAGCCTCGCCCGCACCGCCGATGGCGCTGTCTTCACGTGGGGCAAGGGCGAGACCGGCTGCCTAGGCCACGGAGAGGACCTATCGGACCAGCTGCTGCCCAAGAAGATCGAGGTGTGGGCGCCGGGCCAGTGCGGAAAGGGGAATCGTGAGTGAGCTGCAAGCCTGCCTCTCGGCTACTCGAGTACCTGGGCGGGGAAGGGGTGGGTCCAAAACGCGAGCGTGGTGCCTGGTGTGCGTGCGTGTCGCGTGTTGTTGTCTGTTAGTTTGATCAACTTTTGATAGCTTCCGGGAAGGACTCACCACACACCATTCAGCGTGTGACGGAACGGTGTGAAGCTCCCGGGAGCTTGATCCTTGAGTTCCGAGTAAAATACATAGGGGCCTACACAGCTGTACATGCCGCGCGCGCGCCTTACGCCGGGGAGTATCTCATCCCACGCACGGCCGGCGCGAGCGTTAGAAGAGAGACGCTCTCAGCTCAGCACGACTTCCGTCTCCCCCGACGCCGCACCCCGAATCCCTCCCCGGGTTGCAAACCCCTCAACACACGGGCGTACGTACATAGAGCCGTACGTGCAGGCTGCTGCTCCCGCTCAGGGCGTGCCCCCCCCCCCCCCA
>NW_005198082.1:16879-19310 GCF_000372725.1 Emiliania huxleyi CCMP1516 | reverse complement strand
GCTCGACACTTGCCGACGTCGCTGGGCAGCTCAGGCCGACGGCGAAGGGAGCTCGCAAATGTTGACGCCTGGCACGGGCACCATCCCGTACCCGTCCCATTGCTGGGGACAGTCCCCCACTTCCGCTAGGCAACAAAAACTCGAATACGGGCAGATGCCGCCGTTGTCGCCGTGGCAGGGCTCCAACCCCTCGGCGGCGTTTATCGTGGAATAGCAAAGGTACTGGTTGGGCTGCGATTGAAATAGCGCCCAGGAGGGTCTTGCCATGTAGATGCCAACCCCGAGCCTCTGCTCCGGGTACGGGAAGCGCGGATCGGTGCAGCAGGAGCCTGCCTTAAGGCACGACGCTGGGGGCGGCGGCGGGGGTGGCGGGCGGGATGGGGGCGGCAACGTTGCTGGGCAATGATAAAGTGCATATGGGGAAATGCACCCCTCCGTAATCGAGTTGGCAGTGCACTTCCAACACCCCCAGCAGTATGGCCAGGCCATGTAGGGGTCGTCAATTTCGCACCCATAGCCAATAGGGCCGCCCAAAAAGGGGTCCGCCGTAGGCCCCCAAAAGTTGCAACAATCAGTATTAGTAGGGCAGCTCTCCTCCTCGGGCGGCGAGCAGTCAGTGAGCGCGACATTGTCGCTTGGACCTAGTCGAGCACTCGAGCTGGGTCCAGTGCGCTCTGCTCACTGCTGCTGGGGGGGTCGGGACCCTCCCCCCCCCCGGCCGCTCCCACGGCGGGGGCGGTATCACAACCACTCCGCACTCGCACAAAAAAAGAACAAACGCCAAGTTGGGCTCGGTTCAATCACGCGTGAGCCGTGGGCGCGCCCCTGTCGCACAAACAGTGGGAGGATTTGTTCCCCATCCGCTCGCCTTTGTCCGGCGCATGTGGTCCAAAACATTGCCATGTGCGCACCTTCCAAAGCACTGACCTCGACAGCAAAGGCGAGGCGTGACAAGCCAAGGACGGATCAGAGCAGCAGCGGCCGCCCCTGCGCTTCGCGTCGGGCGAGGGCAGCCTCGACGGAGCGCACCAGACTGGCCAGATCGGCTGGGCTGCGTGCCAGCCGCTCCAGGTTGGCATCCAAGATCTGGTCGGCAGTGCTGACGGCCTCAAGCACCTGCGCGCGCCCAGTGGCGGCGGTCGATAGCCTGCGTGCGATAGAACAACGCTCCGCACGCGCGCTCCCTCTCCGGTCTCTCGCCCTCGGCTTGTCTGGGTGCGCCATCCACCCCTCCCACAGTGCAACCCACACTCTCGCGGCGCGGGCAGTTCCCAGATACATGCCCTCACGTGGACATCGGCGATGCGCGCGCGGAGCGTCCGGACGAGAAGCTCGGTCGCCGCGTCGCGGGGCAACTCGCAAAGCCAGCATGGCCCGCGCGCACGCGGCACGACCATCAGCTTGACGGCGGCGGGGTCGGAGAGGTTGAGGCCTGGGACACAGGGGCGGGCGCCGTCAGGCGCGCGCGGCCGCGATGCGTCGCGCCCCGAGGCTTGTGACACCGAGCCGCACACTCGAAAGCGGCGCGTGGAACAGGGCCGCACCGCCGGGAGCCTGCCGATCGGCTGCACCGGAGAGGAAGGAAAGCGTGTCGGCGTCGACCAACACGCTTCCGCGCTCGGCGACGACCGCAAACTGCCCATCGGCAGGGTCCTCGCGCGCAACTTTCGCCGTGCTCTCCGGCATCGATGGGTTGAGGGCAGGGGTTTGTTGAGGGCCGCGGCGCTCTTCGGCGGAGCACTTCGCTGTTCCAGGAATTCGCTGGTGAGGCGCCGCGCCATTTTTTTATTTTCGCCCTCCAAGCTCGAGTGTGTGTGTGTGAATACTCACTCACACCAAGCTCGACTCCAGACATCGACCCGGCACCACCGTGCTCCCCTCCCGAGCCCGAGTCGGACGGAGGGAGCCGCAGGGGATCTGGCTGACTGGCTCGATTGCAGCTCAGTCGCCGGACCCGTCGCTGGTTCGCGGCTGCCGCCTTCCCCACTCACCCCACCGTCCGTCGCCCACCCGCCACCGCTCTGCCTGCCTCTCCGCCACCATCGCTTCCGCGCCTCCGACTGCAACAAACAAAGATCAAAGACAAAGTGAGACTGCCGCCGGGTTCACCCGACCTGTGAACGTCCGGTGTGCGCGCATGACCGGTGCGGCCTCCGAGTCGGCGACTAGCGCGCGTCATAAGGTTTTTGCTTGCCTTCCCTGGGGCCCCGTGTTGCATGTCTGACTGTCACTGTGCGATTTCGGGACCCGGGGTTGTGCGTTGATGTGAATCCTGCGCGCGCGGGCCTTCTAGGCCCGCGGGTAGTCTCCCCCCATCCCCAGGGCCTCCAGGGCTCGCACCTCAACCTCTCATAGACCAGCGCACAGCGCCATACCGAGGAATTTAACAAGGCTGTGTATTTTCTTCTCAATAACAAGGCTGTGATTGTCT
>NW_005198082.1:5227-16019 GCF_000372725.1 Emiliania huxleyi CCMP1516 | reverse complement strand
GGGACGGCCGCCGGCGGCACCGCGGCGGCACACATGTCGAGCTTTGCGTCCAGCGCTAGGGGACGCAGCGGTCGTCGCGTCGTCGCCCGCGGAGCCTGCGTAATATAGAAGACACCGCAACGCGTATACACAGCCCCTAGTTATACTGTATACGATCTGGTGACGATGTATTTTCCCCCTGCACGTTTTCTTTTCGGGTTTCGTGGGTTGATAGTGCACTTGCAACCGACGAAACCGAAGACGGTTCGCCCCCAGGGGGGTGGTTTCACTGCGAAACACTCAGTCAACGGGGCTGCCACACATCCTGAGCCTCAGCATCAGGATTTCCCCGCTTGCATCGCCATTATGGAGTCATGATATCTCAAAGCTCGGCACGTCATTTTCACGCATCACGCTCTTGAGAAATCACACCTTGCGATTTCACACAATATCACAAAGTATTGTCAAAGGAATCACGCTCGCCGCTCGGAGCGATATTTTGTTTGTGCCGGTTACTACGGTAAAAATGTATATAGCTGCGCGCGCTTCTACTGTCCGCGGGCGCAACGAACATGGCTAGTACAGCAGAGCACATGCGAGGGCACCGGCGCCGCGACTTCAGACAGGCTGCTACGACTAGTGGAGAGGCAAAGCGTCTATCATGACCCTACATGCGGCGTTGGCAATGGGCGCGCCTATGGTGTGGACTCGCATCGAAGGTAGTGTACAGTCGTCCCCAACGTCGCGCGCCTACAGCCCTCTCCACCCAGACAGACAAGCTGCTACGGCTAGTGGCCGGCATTCTCGCATGTCCTCGCATCCTCGTAGCGCCACAACCCACATCTCCCCTTGCTCCCTATCACACGCGTGCTGCACGTCGTCCTGAACGTGCACTCGCACCATCCTGCCGGAGGTACAGTACGTACATGGTTGCCAGCACTCCAAAGTTGAACGGCCCCCAGGCGTATAGCACACCTTGAGACAGCGACCGCAGCTGACCGGTGCGCACCCAAATGATGGTCCTGTTGACGACCATCAGGGCGGTGATGATGGCGGCGACGCGCAACTTATGCTTTGGCGAGGAGTACTCGGATGGCTGGGAGCCGAGCCACGCGCCGAAGCTTGCGAAGAAGGCAATGCCGGCGAGTGGCTCGCGTTGGAGCCTATCAAACCGCTCGATCTGCTGCGCCGTATCGAGTGTTGACCAGCCGACGAGTCGTGCTGCGACGAAGAGTGCGTACCCCACCACAAGAAGAGTCGTGCCCAAGCGAGCAGTCAAACGCGGGCCGCAGGCAACGTGGCCGACTATCAGCAGGCCGCCGACAAGGTGCGTCATGATGCTTCCTGGGTATCCCAAATATGACCAGCCTGCAACCAGAGGCGAGGCTGCGGCAAGAGCAGCAACGGCGATGTGGAACTTGTGGCCGGCGAGGATGGCGGCGGTGGCCTGCTTCGCCAGCAGTATCAGCAGGGAGGCGAGCTTGAGCAGCAAGCCTATGGCACACGTCTTGGACGCGTCGTGGAGCAGGGGCCAGCGTGAGCACAGCAAAACGCGCCGCTTGGTGTAAGCGCCGGTCTGCACCTCCGCCTTTCCGACCGCCAGTGCGCGAGCCACCGCAGCGCCCGCTCCCCCGTTGAGTTTGGGCCGCGAGAGGAGCGCTGGGTCGGGCGCCGGTGGCGAGGGCGGCGCGGAGGTATCGCCTGAGCAGTCGCGCCTTATGGACTCGATCTCGCTGGGGGAAAAGATGCCCGCGAACATGCGGTCCCACTCGCCTTCGCCAGGAGTTTCGGGCGGTGCTGGCACTGGCGAAGCGTCTAGCGGCGCAAGCGCCGATGCACCCGCCGGGGGGGCTAGGCCGAGTAAGGCTGCGATCTTCTCGGCAGGCTCTCGGTCGAGGAAGTCGTCCAGGCGCTCGACCAGGTCGTCCACCGCGTGCGCCGCCAGACCCGCAGCGAGCGGGGACGGCTGCGCTGCGGCGGGCGCTGCGGCGGGCGCTGCGGCGGGCGCTGCGGCGGGCGCTGTGGCGGCTGCAGAGGCGGGCAACAGGGAGGTAGTTATCGCAACCGCTATCGAGGGGAAGGGCGCTATCGGCAGCAGGGAGGGCGCTTGCGAAGTAAAGGTCGACGGCCGGTGGGCGATCGCGTCTTCAAAAGGAGGAGACGCAGGCGATCCGGGGCCGCTGCCGTACTGCTGCCACGCCTGCGTCCCGGCGCCTGTCGCAGCGGCGGCCACCCGCTCCGCCTCCACGGCAAAGCTCCGCGGGAGAGGCATCATCGGCACGAGAGTCCGTCCGACGCGAAAGGCGATGAAGCCGGGCGGGGGCCACGGGAGGGAGGTGACGGCCGGCAGCGGTGGCAGAGGTGCGAGGTTTGGGAGGTCTGCCGAGCACTCGTTCCTCAGGATCACCAGACGCGGGCCGGTGCAGTCTGCCGTCTGATTGATGAGTCGGTAGTCCGGCCAGGGCGCATCGCGGGACGGGCTGTTCCACACGCCGGCGGTCCGTTGGTTGGAGAGCTCAGCCGTCCCGACCGTCACTCGCACTCTCGCCACGGGGACAAGCACGCCTCGCTGCCTGCACCGTGCACAAAAGTTGTTGCGGAACGCTCCGTCTTTGAGAGGCACCACCTCGCACACTGACGCGCCGCCCGAGAGGATGCTGCCCCAGCAAACCTCGACATCGATCGGCTGGCGCTTGCGCTTGCCTGCCGGCGTGGTGCCAGAGTCGAGCATAACCTTGACGGGCCTCTTTTGACCCTACGAACCACGCAGGTTGGCAGGCGTGCTCGGCCGCCGAATTGGTCAAACCAGGCCCCGATTGGTTCGGCGTTCAGGAGTCGTTGGTCCAAAAAAAGAATTTTACAGCTGGTGTCGTGCAAAAAAAGAATTTAAAGACCGAAGAAGACAAAAAAGAATTTTACGAGCAAAAGAGAAAAGGAGAAGCAGACACACTCACTACTGGCTCCCGTTGGAATTATTTTGACTTGTGAGCCGGACGGCTTTCATTTCTCTCTGCGTTCTCCCCTTCCCTGGGCACCGCTGTAGGTAGGTAGGTAGGTAGAAAGGTGAAGAACAGCCAGGCTCGGACTGGACACCAACGCGGTATGGGTGGACGCTGGACAGATGATGACGACACGCTCGAGCGACACACAGACACAAACAGGCTCACAAGACACACAGCCAGCTGGCTGCCACACACCCTGAGTCGGCTTACACATAACTCAAGGCCACATCCTCCCTGTCGCCCCCCCCAGCACTCCAAGGTGCCAAGAGAACAAACAAGGGCACAACGACACAACAGACGACAGGAAGTGACATGCGAGGCTAGAGCAGGCTTGCTCTACCTCCAGCAATCTCTCCGGCCGGCGAGGCACGGACGAGACCGTGTGTGGGGTCTAGTGAGGTGTCTATGGACGCCCTCCTCAGAGGCTAGCTGCCTGCGGCTAGCCCTAATCTCGCACTCACAGGCGATGACAATCCAATGTATGAGTGTATTCAAGCAGAGGCGCGTGTGCTAATTCTAGGCCGCACGTCGTGGCACTATGACGGAGGTAGACGTGCGACCGCAGCGCGCCCACCACAGTCTCGGTGGTGCGCGCGTGTTAGCGATAGAGTTGCGGGGAGAGCCATGCCGCTGTGCGAATGGAGCCGCAAAGGCCACCTCGGTCAGAGTTACAACAAACAACCCGACGTGGACGCGCAACATTGGCAGGGGCGGCAAGCGCTTTTCAGGCGATGTCAAGTTTGTCTGCCCCCTCACCACAGCGGCGGGGAGCATGGTCAGAAGGGCGCTTTTGTCGCCTTCGGCAACACCGAGGCGTTCTACCGGAACATGGTCGAGGGGCATGGGCCCTACCGCGAGGAGGGGGAGGGAGGCGAGGGGGAGGGGGAAGGGGGGATAGGGAGGGGAGTGTGAGGGGTATGGGGGCGAGGGCATGGAGGGAGAGAGGAAGAGCAAGGGCGAGGGGGCAGGGGACGGGTCGATGGCATACTACGGCTTTTCCCTCAAGAATATACGAGCTTTCCGCAGCCCTTGACCTTGGTGGACCTCGAGTCCAAAGATATTCTTGAATATTCTTGACGTTGCCGCTGTGCGGCGTCTAAAACGGTCTTGACGAGAGAGCTCGAAACAGCTATTCCCCCCTCAACAGTAGGTTTCGGGTCGATGCCGACTGAAATCTTTAAGTTTTGGAGGTTCTGAGCGGGTTTGGGAGCGACTTTTGGTCTCCGTCGATATACGCGAGGTCAAAATATTCTCAATATTCGAGAATATTCTCGAGAATATAGAGGGCCCAGAGAGAATATGATGCAAAGAATATAGATAGCCTTTGCAGAGAAAAGCGTGTAAAGGCCAACCCCCAGTACTCACCCAGCTTCGGCTGTATACATGTTTCTTTCCTCGCGCACCCCGTCTAGGAGAGATTTTGTTTGTTTTGTTTTGCACCCCGTCTCGTTTCTTTTCCTTGTGGTGTACCTGTGTTAGTGCCAGTGCGCGCCAGTCCCGTGCCTAGTGTTGTGCGGACTGAGGCAGAGCGAGGGGGGGACGAGGTCTCATCAACTTCGAAACCGCGAAAGAAAGAAGATAGCTCAATGTCAATGGTTTTCAAAAATCTCCCCCCGAGCAGTTGTTGTTTTTAAAACTCCTCTTGTTTATTGTATGTTCTTTGTTAGTGCCAGTGCGCGCCAGACCCGTGCCTAGTGTCGTGCGAGGGAGTCGAATTATAAGATTCTTTTTTTACACCAACGAGGACCACCAACGAGTCTGGATCCCACTTTCATAAGTAAGCAACCCAGAGTTCCCCCTTTTCCCACGCCCATTCTGACCGACTTTGCTGACACCACAAGGCCAACCCTCGCCTTTCCCGTTCCGCTCGCGCTGGCCCCGCCGCATCGACGCACATATGGCCGCGGGGAGCTGCACGCCCGAGCGGCGCGACGCCTCTTGCTCACGCAACCCGCCGCTCCTTCTCCGCTCCCACCATGCGATGCGCTTCGCTTTGGCGCCCGAGCGGCTTCGCCCCCTCTCGGCCTCACAATGCCTGCCACCTCCCGTTCGCAGGTGAGGCTGCTGCCATCGAGGAGCCACGAGACGCGGCCGCTGCCGCTCGTTTCCCACCCTTACACCGAGCGAACCCGCCCGATTGCTCCCACTCTTTTCCGGCGAGAGAGCGACGCAGCCCGCTCGCTTGCCAATCGCTGCCCGGCTCCAGTCCGAGCGCCGAGGACACGAGAGAGTGTGCCGGTCGTCGCGACGCTAACGCCGCGGCGTGCTGCCCGTAGGTGTGGCAGTGACCTGGCTCGACCCTCTCTCTGTTTCTCTCTCTCTCTCTCTCTCTCTCTCTCTCTCTCTATCTCTATCTTTATCTCTCTCTCTGAGCATGGCCCTGCCCTTTATTAGCAAACCACGCGGGCCGATCGATTTCTTTTTGTCTGTGTAGGCGAGGCTCGAGGGGGAGGGGAGGGCATGGCGGGGGGGCTGCGTGGTTGGCTGGGTGGGTGGCCGGCGGGGTGGAGATTGCGACGATTGATCCATTTCTCCTCGGAGCATTTGGAGATTCCTCGAGATATTCTCCTCCCCATATACCCCCATATACCCCCACATACCCCCACATACCCCCCCACATACCCACTGGACATCTCCATAGCAGTTTTTGACCCTCTTTCACATGGTCATGATCCCGTAGGTGGGGTGCTGACCTCTCCGTTCGCCGAGATTGACCCCGAGATCAAGCCGAGATTGACACATGACCGCCGAGTCTCGGCTTGATGCCCCGGGTGGCCCCGTTGGGACTTCCGCACCTCTTTCTGGATGGTGCCTGGCCCTCTTTCACTCAAGCTCAAGACTATTATCCATGTACCCCATATACCCCCATATTCCCCCGACATCTCTGTAGCATTGTGAGACTGACTTTCACATCGTCGTGAACCTGTAGGTGCTGACCTCTCCATTCGCCGAGATTGACTCTGCACAGTCTAGTAATAATAGTACTGCTCTGCACAGTCTCCAGTAACCAGCAATAACAGGAGGCTTTGCACAGTCTCCAGTCCCCAGTCATAATAGTAGTGCTCTGCACAGTCTGCTGGTACATCCAGTAACTAACCAGCAGCAGCAGTTCTATCACATGAACCCGTCACACAGCCTTCTCCATGAGCTGCATCTATCGACCCTCTTTGGCGTGCATACCCACGCGCGCTGCAGGAACTCGATCAATATGCTCGACAAGCTCAAACTCGAGCTCGTGCCGGCCGCCGGTGACAAGCTCGTGCTCAAGCTCTCTCCTCCGCCGCCGCCGCTTGCTGACAAGCAGGCGTGTGCTTGCGCGCACGTGACAATGCGCTCCCGCCTGCAAGACTTATGTTATCCTCTGGCCTTCTGGCTGACACAGGCGTCGCTGGCGGGCAACACGACCGTCAACCCTGCCGGAGGCGAGGCCGCCGGCATCCCGTCCGAGGGCCAGCCCGCTTCGCTCGAGGACGTCATCCCGTCCGAGGGCAAGCCCGCTTCGCTCGAGTACGTCGGCGTCGTGTTTGCGGCGTCGGTAGGCGCATCGTTCGCCGGCGCCGAGACCTCGCGGCGCCTCACGTTCACCGTCGACAAAACCTCGTGCCTGCCACTTCCGTCGCCTACCAGCCTCGTCATGTTCCCTCCGCGTCCGCCACCGTCGTCGCCGCCGACGCCGCCTCCATCCCCACCACCCCCATCGCCCCCGCCGTCGCCCCCGCCGTCGCCCCCGCCACCCTCAACATCGCAGTCGCGCCCGCCGCCCTCAGCATCGCCTTCGCCCCCGCCGCCGTCCGTGTCGCCCTTGCCGCCACCGCCGTCCGCCTCGCCCTCGCCACCGCCTCCCTCCACCTCGCCCTCGCCGCCGCCTCCGTCCGCCTCGCCGTCGCCGCCGCCTCCCTCGGCATCGCCGTCGCCCCCGCCGCCCTCCGCCTCGTACTCCTTCGCAGACAAGGACTCCCTGCAGACTGCGGTCGACGCCTGGTGCACCAACAAGGAAAGCGCCGAGGCCACTTACGGCCCGATCTCCAGCTGGGACGTGCGGGCCATCACCGACATGGCTTTCCTGTTCTTCACGGATGCGTACTACTACTACTATTACGATGGGAGCACCGTTGACAAGACAGGCTGCAACCCTGACATCAACAACTGGGACATGAGCGGCGTGACGAGAACCGACAGCGCGTCCCTCCCCGCGCCTCTCCTCTCCGCACTCTCCCTCGACCTCTGCCTCACCGTGCCCCCGCCTCGTGTGTGCGTTTGCAGATATGTTCCGCGGCGCGACATCCTTCAACAAGCCGCTCAACAACTGGAACATGGCCAGCGTTACGGACACCGACAGTGCGTCCCTCCCCGCGCCTCTGCACCCCTCTTCGCACCCTCCCTCGGCCCCCGCCTCACCGTGCTTCCGCCTCGTGTGTGCGTGTGCAGTGATGTTCTACGGCGCGACCTCCTTCAACCAGGACATCAGCAGCTGGAACATGGCCAGCGTGACGAGAACTGAATGTGCGTCCCTCCCCGCGCCTCTGCAGCCCTCTTCGCACCCTCCCTCGGCCCCCGCGTCACCATGCTTCCGCCTCGTGTGTGCGTGTGCAGTTATGTTCTACGGCGCGACCTCCTTCAACCAGGACATCAGCAGCTGGAACATGGCCAGCGTGAGGAGCACCTTCGGTGCGTCCCTCCGCGCGCCTCTGCAGCCCTCTTCGCACCCTCCCTCGGCCCCCGCCTCACCGTGCTTCCGCCTCGTGTGTGTGTGTGTGCAGGGATGTTCCGCAACGCGACATCCTTCAACCAGCCGCTCAACAGCTGGAACATGGCCAGCGTGACGAGAACTGACGGTGCGTCCCTCCCCGCGCCTCTGCAGCCCTCTTCACTTCGCACCCTCCCTCGACCCCCGCCTCACCGTGCTTCCGCCTCATGTGTGCGTGTGCAGGGATGTTCCTCCGTGCGACCTCCTTCAACCAGGACATCAGCAGCTGGAACATGGCCAGCGTGACGAGAACTGACGGTGCGTCCCTCCCCGCGCCTCTGCAGCCCTCTTCGCACCCTCCCTCGGCCTCCGCGTCACCGTGCTTCCGCCTCGTGTGTGCGTGTGCAGTGATGTTCTACGGCGCGACCTCCTTCAACCAGGACATCAGCAGCTGGAACATGGCCAGCGTGACGAGAACTGACGGTGCGTCCCTCCCCGCGCCTCTGCAGCCCTCTTCGCACCCTCCCTCGGCCTCCGCGTCACCGTGCTTCCGCCTCGTGTGTGCGTGTGCAGTGATGTTCTACCGCGCGACCTCCTTCAACCAGGACATTAGCAGCTGGAATATGACCGGCGTTACGAACACCGAATGTGCGTCCCTCCCCGCGCCTCTGCAGCCCTCTTCGCACCCCTCCCTCGACCCCCGCCTCACCGTGCTTCCGCCTCGTGTGTGCGTGTGCAGATATGTTCTACGGCGCGACCTCCTTCAACCAGGACATCAGCAGCTGGGACCTCTCGTCCAATACTTTTTGCTCGTCCATGTTCTCCGGCACGCCTGCCTCCACCTGCACAATCGCGGGGGGCTGCAAGAGCATTTCGTGCTGATTTCGTGCCCGGCCTCCGGCTGAGCCAAGAGGGTCGGCGGCCACAGCGGGTTTGGAGGGAGCCACCGGGCAGATCAGCCGGCGGGTGTTTCTTCGTACACCTACACTGAGAGGAGTGCGCGATGGCGGGGGGCAGAGCTCGGGAGAGGTGTGGAGGGATGGAGGGATAGGGCCAGGGCCGGCCGCAACTGCTGCTCTGCGACGACCTGGAAGGCGCTGCACTCTTGAGGCTCACTGGCGGGCAAGGGGGAGGCAGGGGGGGGTCTCGAGGGGGGGGGGTTCTCCAACTCGAGTACCTAGTTGGTCTGTGTTTGTATCGCGCGCCTGGTCATTCTGAATGAAATCGTCCCTCAGCAACTGCCATGTCGGCTGGTCGTCGGCTGCTGCTCTCGCCTCGCTGGCGCGTGGCGGCGCGGTCTATAGTGCCGCCGGCCGCCCTGCCGCGACTCCCAGCTGCCAGCTCTCCTGCCTCTGTTTTTGTGTTAGACCCGCAAGAGGTGGCCTAGTAGATCGAAGCGCCGACCTTTAAGGTCTAACAGTTTGAGCCCGGCGTCGGTGGCGGCTCGCCTCAACGGAAGCAGGTTGGTGGCTCGAGCAGAAAAAAAAGACGAACGCCGTTCGCGCCGTTGACGCCGATGTATGTATGTGTGTAAGCATCTCACAACCCACGTGAGGCGCCGCGGTATTTTTTTATTTTCGCCCTAACTCGAGTGTGTGTGTGTTGGTGTGTACCCCTACCTCGACTCCAGACATCGACCCGGCACCACCGTGCTCCCCTCCCGAGCCCGAGTCGGACGGAGGGAGCCGCAGGGGATCTGGCTCGATTGCAGCTCAGTCGCCGGACCCGTCGCTGGTTCGCGGCCGCCGCCATCCCCACTCACCCCACCGTCCGTCGCCCACCCGCCACCGCTCTGCCTGCCTCTCCGCCAGCATCGCTTCCGCGCCTCCGACTGCAACAAACAAAGATCAAAGACAAAGTGAGACTGCCGCCGGGTTCACCCGACCTGTGAACGTCCGGTGTGCGCGCATGACCGGTGCGGCCTCCGCGAGTCGGCGACTAGCGCGCGTCATAAGGTTTTTGCTTGCCTTCCCTGGGGCCCCGTGTTGCATGTCTGACTGTCACTGTGCGATTTCGGGACCCGGGGTTGTCGGTTGTGCGTTGATGTGAATCCTGCGCGCGGGCCTTCTAGGCCCGCGGGTAGTCTCCCCCCATCCCCAGGCAGGGCCTCCAGGGCTCGCACCTCAACCTCTCATAGACCAGCGCACAGCGCCATATACGAGGAATTTAACAAGGCTGTTTATTTTCTTCTCAATAACAAGGCTGTGAATTTGTCTCGTCGAAAGCTAGGGCGGCATCGGCCATCGCACCAAGAATCATCTTCAACTTCGCCAAAGAGGTCGGCAGCCCGACCGAGCGCCGTCGACCGCACCGGCCTCGCGCGCCGCCGTCTGTGGCGACGCGCAGAACATCAACAACGCTGCTCGCAACATGCGTGTCGCGCACTCATTCATGACCGGTCTCAATGTCCCACCCCCCTGCGCGAGGGCCTTCTTTCTAGGCCCGCGGGTAGTCTCACTCACCCCATCCCCAGGGCCTCCAGGGCTCGCACCTCAACCTCTCACAGACCAGCGCACAGCGCCATACGACGTATTTTCTTCTCAATAACAAAGCTGTGACGTCCGGAAGCAAACCTTTGCCCCCCCCCCCCCCCCGGGGGGGGTGGCGGGCTGCTTTTGCGCCGGTGAAAGCGCCACGTCTTGAAGGCGTGCCGCGCACCCTCCAGGCCGCGGGTTGCCCTTCCCTCGAACCTTTTCCTCGTGCAGCGATGCTGTCCGCTCGCGCCGCGCCCTCGCTGGTGCGAGCCGCCCGCCTCTGCACTGCCGCGACTCGCCGCGTCACTGCGGACGCGCTCGTGCGGCACGTCGACGTCTCGCCCGTCGCAGAGACGAGCACCGCGTTTGTGGGCCGGTCGGTCGACCTCGGGTGGGGCAGAGTGTACGGCGGCCAGACGATGGCACAGGCGCTCGCCGCTTGCCAGAAGCTTGTCGGCGGCGACTTCTCCGTCCACCAGCTGAGCTGCCACTTTCTCCGCGGCGGCGACGTGTCGGCTGACATCCGATTCGACTGCGAGGTGCTCTCCCACGGTCGCTCCTTCTCCGCCATCGCCGTGCGGGCGTCGCAGGAGGGCGCGCCGATCCTCGCCATGACGGCGAGCTTCCAGCGAGCCGAGCGAGGCCTCGAG
>NW_005198082.1:0-2952 GCF_000372725.1 Emiliania huxleyi CCMP1516 | reverse complement strand
ACGGGCTAGGCTATACCGACCAATTGGCGGCGGTGCGCGCCTTGCGAGGCGAGTACTGCCGCCCGGCAGCCTTGAGGCGGCCGGGCGGCAGTACTCGTTCGAATTTTGCGAGCCGTGCGCGCGCCGAGGCGCCCGCGGCGCGCGCCCGCCCGGCTGCCAGTAGGAGGCGGCGCAATATGGCCTATAGTACAGCCCTTGAGGAGGAGGAAGAGGCTGGCTGGCCGTGCTGTATGCCGCCGGGGGCAGCTTTTGGGTGCTGACCCACGCCCAGGGGGCTGCAGAACGCGTCCGCAACCGGGACAACCCGCCCCCCCCGCCGAGGCCGGTCGAAGCCCACTTGAGCACAGCCATGAGGAGTCCTCCAGGTGCTCCTGGCGGCCGTTCAAAGCTCGGGCGCGCGCCGATTGGGGGGAGGGGGGGTCTTGCTTGCTCCACACCGAGCGCCATCGGTCCGGACCGGCGTGCTCACCGAGGGTCGGCTCTTGCACAAGGTCTGAGCCGCGGGGGCGCTCGGCGCCAGCAAGTGCAGTGTCACGCTCGCCGCTGGAGCGGGTCACAATGGGGAACCCTCGCTTCCTAGTGAAGTCACTCCCCCAACGGAAGAGGCCTCTCTGCTATTGAAACATTCCATATATCCAACATCAGATTTGCCTCGTGCGTCCTTTTTTGAGGCGCAGAGCTATTTTCTTTTGCGGTTTTGGGTCCTGTGGGCACCCTAGCAAAAGTAAACGTACAACACGACACTGCTGGACCCTCGATCCAATTCGTCACCATCGCAGCTCTTACATGCATGCATCGGTCTAAGGACTAAGCCACCCCCTGGCGCGCCCGCTTCCTGCCGCGGCCGCTGCCGCGGCCGCCTCCGGTGCCTCCCACGCCCAGCTGCTGCTGGAGCTGCTCCACCTCGTGGCGCAGCGGGTCGAGCTCCTGCTCGAGCAGGCGCAAGTCGCACTCGGCCTCCCTCCGCGCCCTCCCCGCCGAGGCCTCCTCCTCCTCCGCCTCCCGACCCGCCCGCTCCAGCTCGCTCAGCTCGCTCGCCGCCCGCTCAAACTCAACCACCCTCCGGCCCTCGGCGGTGCCGCTCAGCGCCTGCTCCTCGTCCGCATCGGTGAGCCTCCCGAGTCGGCACGCCGAGGAGGCGGGCTTGGCGAGCGTGTCATGAGTGCCGGACCCATCCTTACCGCGCGAGAACAAGGCGTAGCCGCCGCCACCCAGCACGCCAAGATCGTCTTTGAGTGCAACCAACACAGAAGAGGGGGGCGCCTGCGTCGAGTACTCGTACATAGCGCTCGACGTGTCAAAGACGACGGTCTCGCCGAGCGCGCGGAACCACGCGGTGCGCGCCGCGGTGCCGTCGCAGCAGATGCGGTTGACCAAGAAACTCGCGCCGTCGAAGGGGGGGTGCAGCGACCCGCCCGGGCCAAGCTTGAGGAGCCCAGAGTCGGCGTCCACCTCTGGCAGCGCCGCCGCCGCCGCGGGCGGCGGCGGCTCCCGTACAACCGGCGGCGGAGACGTCAGCGGGTTGAGGTGCTTGGCCTTCAGCCGGGCAAAGAAGGACGGCGGAGCGGCCGGCGGCGGCGGGGCGCCGAGAAGAACGCAATCGGCGCCTGATCGCGGAGAGAGCAACGCGACGACGATGTCGGAGAGCCTGAAAGCAGGCAGCAAGGGAAAACGCTCCGAGTCATCGCGGCAGGCAGGCAGGCAGGCAGGGGAGGCAGAGGGAGGAGGGAGGGAGGGAGGGAGGATCTCAACGGAGGCGCACCGCTCGTCGGGCACGCGGCCGCTCTCGAAGAGGCTCTCGACGCGGCCGCTCTCCACGGCGGGCTGCAGCGCGTCGAGCAGGTACTCGCCCTCGGGGTCGGGCGAGAGGGTCTGCTCGTCGACAGGGCCCTCAGCGTGCTCTTCGCCGCCGCGCGAGTAAACCTTGAAGATGCCGTGCGGGCCCTGGGCGCCGTCGGCGTCGGAGAGCGGCCGCAGCTCGAGCCACACGCGCGAGTTGTCGTCGGGCTCCAAAGGGATGGGGAAGTCGCCGAAGCGCCGCCGCTCCGCCTCCTCGCCGTCGACGCTCACCCGCACCGTCAAGCTCTCCTCGAGCTGCGCGACCTTCGCCCGCAGCTTTTGGCCGAGCGTGTTCGGCGGCATGGCGCCCGTCGCGCTCGCCGACGCCGCGTCCGCGTCGCCGATGCCGTGCGCGGTCTTGAGCCGCTTCACGGCCGCCTCGTCCAAGCCGAACGCGTCGCGACTGCTGCGCTTCTGCGCGAGAAGCGCCTGGCTTCTGCGCACCTCCGCGCTGGCGCAGTCGTGCGCGCGCCTCGCAGCACCGACCTGACCAGCACATGCCTTTTGCCGCCGGGAGAGCTCGCCCTCCTCCTCCTCCGCCGCCTGCAGCCGGGCCTGTGCCGCCTGCAGCCTCTCCGCCTGCCGATGCCGCTCCGCCTCTCGCTCCCCCTCGTCGGCGGGGTTCTCGTAGTCCACCGCGAGCCAGCCCGACACCTATGGATCGCACTCGAGCTCTCTAGCGGCTGGCTTCGGTGCCGGTGGATGGCGAGCCTGCTGCACTGCACGCCTGGGCATCGGACTCGAGCTCAAAGCAGAGCTGGTACCGGCCCGACGGGCCCGCGCCGCGCAACGCCAACGCCGGCGCCGACAGCTCCCCGTCGACAAGGCGCAACGTGGTGTCCGGCTGCGCGATCTCGAGCGTGATGCCCTGCCCCTCCTCCGACCCCATCGCGTACTGCCGGAGCGAGAGGCGGACGGTGCCGTCGGACGGGAGCCGGTTGGACATGGCGTCGACGAGGCGCGCAAACGTGCCGAGCTCAGTCGCCTCGTTCGCCACGACCTTGAGCGGCGCTGTTGTCGAGCCCGAGCCTGCAGACGAGGCACCGGGCAGCGCCGGAAGGAGCTTCGAGGGAGGGCCAGCCTCGACGACGATGGCGAAAGCCGCCGTGACCT
>NW_005198083.1:0-1608 GCF_000372725.1 Emiliania huxleyi CCMP1516 | reverse complement strand
TAGCGCTTCGTGGCACTTGCTTTCGGCGACAAGGTCATACGCGGACTCTCCAGCCTCTCAGCTCACCACCTCGCCTTCTCTGTTGCTCTCCAGGCCCAGGCCCATCCGTAGCAAGCCTGAGGTGTCTGAAACCGCACTTATCTTGGGTCTTCAAGCCCACACCGGCTCGTGATGCCACGGAGAGGGCTCGAGATTGTCCCCGGTAGACCCCATCCGAGGCGATTGCGAGGGCATTACGGAGGTCATTATCGGCGCCAACGACCGCAATATGTCCCGTCCCGCAGCCCTCATGCACCAGGGTCATGGGTGCAGTCATAATATGTAGGCCTTCTCTCCCACAGTTTTGAGCAATAGCCGCAAACAACGCTTTTTGGCACTTGCATCGTGACAAGGTCACCCGCGGACTCTCCAGCCTCTCAGCTCACCACCTCGCCTTCTCTGTTGCTCTCCAGGCCCAGGCCTATCAGTAGCAGGCCTGAGTTGTCCCAGACCGCACTTGTTTTGGGTCTTCAAGCTCATACCGGCTCGTGATGCTCCGGTGTAGGGCTCGAGAGCACTCCCGGAGGCCCTGTGCCGAGCAATTGTGAGGGCTTTCCGGAGGTCATCATCGGCGCCAACGACCGCGATATGTCCCGTCCCGCAGCCCTCATGCACCAGAGTCATGGGTACAGTCATAATATGTAGGCCTTCTCTCCCACAGATTTGAGCAATAGCCGCAAACAACGCTTTTTGGCACTTGCATCTCGTGTGAACACGCACACCGGCCATGCCGACGAAGCGGCTTCCCAGCTCGCCAGCTCGCCTTCTCTGTCGCTCTCCTGGCCCAGGCCCATCAGGATCAAGCCTGGGCTGTCCCAGACCGTCCTTACTTTGGGTGATGAAGCTCACTCTGGCTCATACCACGGCTCTTGCAGCCTCACACACGCCTGTTTCACCCGATCCGGGCTACGGGGGCTGTGACACATACGTAGCTGGCTGGGCGATCTCCAACCACGCTTTCTGTGATGAGGACTCCGATGAGGGCTTGCTTGCGGCGGAGGTATGCTCCGAGTGCTTGCAATGCGCTGACGACCTAGCCTCTCCCGATTCTCCGCCCTCGCCGCCTTATTTTCCTCCTCCGGAGTGCCCGCGTTGTCTTGGATCCCCCAATGTTACCATTTACGCAATCACACATGGAGACGTCGGCACATTTTGGCCAACGAAATCACGACTGAGGCGCAAGCCGAAGGCGCGATCGAGGGCTCCGGTGACGACTACAAGGTGGCGGACTTATTCAGCACCGACTTCAAATACAGCCGCTTCGCCGCTCGCAAGGCGCCGACGCGCAACGTCTCAGCGCTCTCAGGCGTCAAGCGCGTACTGGCGAACGCTGGACGCGCCGCTTGGAAGAGCAGCAGGGCGGGAGCGTTTGCTGACAACTCATGGGAGGCTGGACGTGGGGTAGCAGCCCAAGCTCGCGCATTTCCTCGCTCAAGACCCGGGTCCTGAGGGGATTTGTGGAGGAGGTCGACTGAGTGAGGGGTGTGGGCGGCTTACGAGACTTCAGCCAAGCCCCGCGCGCCCAGCCAGCAGTCAAGTCAGCAGCCAAATGGTCATGCACCTGATGAC
>NW_005198084.1:0-1608 GCF_000372725.1 Emiliania huxleyi CCMP1516 | reverse complement strand
GGTCAAGCGCCGACTAGAACATGAGAGCTCGAGTCCACTGTCACTCGCTCTCGCGCTCCGCCGCATACATCTCTCCCCATCTCTCCCCAGATCTCCCCAGATCTCCCCAGATCTCACCACAAGCGAGCGCTAGTGTACGCCCAGGGAACCGATAGGGCCCGGCTGAGCTTACCCAGAGAACGGCGTTCTCACCCATCTCTCCCCATGTCTCCCCTCATCTCTCCGCACACATCTGGTCACATCTGCCCACACATCTCCCCACGTCTACCCACATCTCCACACATCTCCACACATCCCCACACATCTCCCCACACATCTCCACATATCTCCACATATCTCCACTTGCCTCCAGAGTGCGCATCGACGCCTCGAGCCTCGCCATGTTGGCGCGCGCCGCCTCCTTCTTCTCCTCGCACCTAAAGATGGCATGCAGGAGGAGATGGCCCAGATCTCCCCAGATCTCCCCGGATCTCCCCAGATCTCCCCAGATCTCCCCGGATCTCCCCGGATCTCCCCCGATCTCCCCAGATCTCCCCAGATCTCCCCGGATCTCCCCAGATCTCCCCAGATCTCCCCAGATCTCCCCGGATCTCCCCGGATCTCCCCGGATCTCCCCCTCGCACCGCTCGACGTTGCGCTCCGTCGTCTCGCGCTCCGCCTTGAGCGGCGACACAATGTCTCAGAAGTGTCTCGGAAGTGTCTCGGAAGTGTCTCGGAAGAGTCTCCGCCTTGAGCGACGACACCTTGTCGCGCATCGCGGCCTACCGCACCACCCACGGGGCTGAGCCCGCACACTGGATTCGGTTCTCTGGAGGTGCGGTATCGCAGCGACGCCTCGTGCGCGCCCAGGTCCTGTCGCGTCCTCTGCAGGAAGTCGTCCGTCTCCTGCAGCCGAGAGGCCGGGCGGGATGAGCCGAGATTGTCCGAGATTGTCCGAGATTGTCCGAGATTGGCCGAGATTGTCCGAGATTGTCCGAGATTAGCCGAGACTGGCCGAGATTGGCCGAGATTGGCCGAGACTGGCCGAGATTGGCCGAGACTGGCCGAGATTGGCCGAGATTGGCCGAGATTGTCCGAGATTGGCCGAGATTGGCCGAGACTGGCCGAGATTGTCCGAGGTTGGCCGAGACTGGCCGAGATTGGCCGAGATTGGCCGAGACTGGCCGAGATTGGCCGAGATTGGCCGAGATTGGCCGCTGCGGGAGCTCGTCGCTCTCCTGCAGGCTCGCGGCCAAAGACCTGAGTGATACGGGGAGATATGGGGAGAGATGGGGAGAGATGGGCACCTGCAGCTCGCGGCCGAAGACCTGAGTGAGCTTGGCCTTGGCGGTGGAGCGCTGCCTGCTCACCGCCGCAGGTGTGAAGAGGCGCCGTTCACAGCCTCGCAGCTTGGCCTCGGCGGGCGAGCGCTGCACTACTGCTACTACTGCTACTACTGCTACTACTGCTACTATTGCTACTGCTGCTGCTGCTGCTGCTGCTACTACTACTACTACTACTACGGCGGGCGAGCGTCTGCCCCATCGCTGCGCGGTGCTCCATCTCGAGCTCGCGCTCACTCTGCTTGACCTGCGCCTGCGAGGGTGGCGAGCGGGCGGGCGGGCGCCT
>NW_005198085.1:0-1608 GCF_000372725.1 Emiliania huxleyi CCMP1516 | reverse complement strand
CCCCTCGAGTCTGACGGTATCGCATAAGGTTGATTCGGTCCTTCGCCACAAACGGCTCCGCGCCTCGCCGCTATGACGGCTACACGACCGCGGCTCGTGTGCGTGTAGCCGTCTTAGCGGAGAGTCAATCCGACCATCACGAGGGCGGCGGGGGAGGGGGAGTCCCAAACCCGGCGTTGACCGGACAACAAACACACCGAACTCGACCGTTTCCGTGCGACCGCCCGCGCGCGCGCGGACCGCCCGTGGCAGCTTTCAGACATGGACGACGACGAGGGGGTGGCCTTCGAGGGGGAGACGATCAAACCGCTGGTCGAGCGGGTGCGCTGCCCCCCTCTTTCGGGGATCAGGGCGGGGGCGGCGTCTCAGCTGCGGCCGGCCGCCACCCCGTTCCGCAGATCGTGCAAAAGGAGATTGCACCCGATTACCTCTGGAACGCCAAGTCGTCGGACCTGCAATCCGTCGTGATCGAGAACATATTGAAGGAGCTCGCTGCGGAGAACGAGAATGCGGCGCGCGAAGGCAAGCGTCCATTCAAGTTCGTCGGTGTGCGAGCGGCACAAAAACACACACAATACGAAGGTCCTCCCTCCCGCGCTGCTCACCGCTCCCCTCCCGCCCTAGTCCTGTGCGAACTCCAGCAGAATGTTGGCGCCGGCCTCGCCAACGCGTGCACCTGCCACTGGGACAGCTCAACAGACGGTGGCGTGCACCACCCTGCTGGCGACGCCATCAGCTAACAAGCTTCTCACAGTCCCTGATCCGTGCGCCCCGCAGGACATTGCGTCTTCAAGTACGAGACGGAGCACGTTCAGGCGCTTGTGACGGTCTACGGGGTTCAAAACTGAGGTGGTCTAACTATCATTATTTTTCCCGCTCGGGACTCCTCAGCCTGTAGGCGGTCTACGGAGGTGTTCAGTGAGATTGCTTGGGAGCGTCTTAGATTAAATAAGGAATACACCGAAGCAAGAGGAGACGTGGTCAGTACTGTTATGTATACGTACCGATTCTTTTTCCTTCGCGGCAACGCGATGGCGGCAAGGCCTCTTTGCGCGCCCGCCCTCGCCACGCCGAAGACCAACCGACGTCGGACCGCGGTGAGACCGCGCCGCCCCCCGCGCCCGCCCGCGCCCGCAGCGTGAACACATACGCGCGTCCCTCGCCGCACGGAAACATACGCGCCAGCCGCGCAGCAGCCTCACATGCAGCGCCGACCGCATGCTCGCGCCCTGGGCCGCCGACGACCCGGTCGGGCGGGCTGCGCGGCCGCCGTACACCATCAGGCAGGCGCGCGACCACCCGCAGCACGCCGCAGCCCACCGCGCAGCCCTGCCAGCCAAGCCTGCGCCTCCCAGCTGCACAAACAGGGCGCAAAACAGAGCACAGCGCACAGCACACACCGGCGGCGCGCGCGCAGCACACACAGACGCGCGCGCGACCGCAGCACGCACACGTACACAGCACGCGCGCGTCGCACGCCAGCGCAGCGCCGCACACAGAGCACACTTGCCCACATCAGCAGCAGCCAGCCTGCCACAATCCTCATCTCACACACGCGCGCACACACTCCCCCCTACCGGCGCACGCATTGGGCGTCGCCGAGAGCTC
>NW_005198086.1:0-1609 GCF_000372725.1 Emiliania huxleyi CCMP1516 | reverse complement strand
AGCTGCTGCCAAAGAAGTTCGAGGCGTTGGCTGGCCAGCGCTTCGTCGCTGTGTCGGCCGGAGGCACCCACTGCCTTGCCCTCACTGCCGACGGAGCCTTCTGGAGCTGGGGCTATGGAGCCTATGGCCGGCTGGGCCACGGCGACACGCAGACCCAGCTGCTGCCAAAGAAGATCGTGGCGTTCGCAGGGCGGCGCATCGTCGCTTTGTCGGCTGGAGAGCACCACAGTATCGCCCTCACCGCCGACGGCGCCGTCTGGAGCTGGGGCTATGGACGCTTTGGCCAGCTGGGCCACGGCGACCAGCAGAACCAGCTGCTGCCAAAGAAGATCGAGGCCTTTGCTGGGCGGCGCGTCGTCGCTGTGTCGGCTGGAGCCGGGTTCGGCCTCGCCCTCACCGCCGACAGCGCCGTCTTTACCTGGGGCCAGGGCGACCACGCCTGCCTAGGCCACGGAGATGACCTGTCGGACCAGCTGCTGCCCAAGAAGATCGAGGCGTGGGGCGTGGTCGCCGGGGCTGTGAGGCGAAGGGCAGGTGATCCACCGTGCCCAGGGTCGTGAGAGGGAACCTTGAGAGGGAGCTTGGTTGTAAAATTCTTATTAATTCTAATTCTTGTAAAGTTCTAATTCTTTTTTATTAAATTCTTTTAAACGCGGTCGGAAGGGCGCTTTTGTCGCTTTCGGCAACACTGAATCATTCTACCGGAACATGGTCATGGGGCATGGGCCCTACTGCGAGGAGGGAGAGGGAGGTGGGGGGCAGGGAGAGGGGGGGGGAGAGGAGGAGGGGGGGGGGGAGGGGGAGGGGTACGGGGGGGGCGGCATGGAGGGGGAGAGGAAGAGCAAGGGCGAGAGAGGGCAAGGGACTGGGCGCTGGCATACCAGGGGGGGCAGGGTGGACTGGTGGGCGGCGACCGCCGCATACCGTCCTACGGCGGGGACTATCGCTACGCCAGGGAAGACAAGGGCGTCGAAGTGCAGCTGCTGCTGTTCGAATCGTTCGGCGGGTTCGGAAAGGGGGTCCGTGAGATCCTCCGGAGAGCGGCGGACGTGCTACAGAACAAGCTGACGCGGGCCCAGTACCTCGATGAGGTGACTTGGACCACCAAGAGCTGGCTGGGGCTGCAGAAGCAGCGCATCTCAGTCGTTCTTCACACGGCCATCGCAGAGCAGGTCGTGAATGAGCTTGCCTGTGGCGGGGGTGGGCGGGTGCACCGAGCTAAGTGCCTCGCCACCCTCGCAGGAGTCGCTTAGGCGGCTCCCGTGGTGTACCTGTGTTAGTGCCAGTGCGCGCCAGTCCCGTGCCCAGTGTTGTGCGAGGGAGTTGCCTTTTAAGATAGTTAGAGGCTGCGCAGGCCGTCCCGTTTGCTGTTTGCATAAAAAACGCCTGTCTTTTGCGCTCAGCCCGCGCTGCCGGGGCTGTCCCCCTCCCCTTCCCGCAATTTGTGTCACAACGCGCCGCCTTCTGCCCCCCTTCCTTTGGTTCCCCTTTTCTTCCTCCCCCTCCCCCCGTCACCGGTTGCTTCCTCCTCTTCTCGTCCGTGCCCCTTCCCTTCTCCCCCACCACTTTCTCCCTCCCCTCGTCCCCCGCCCTTCTTTGCCCTCCCCAT
>NW_005198087.1:0-1609 GCF_000372725.1 Emiliania huxleyi CCMP1516 | reverse complement strand
GATGGAACTAGCCCAAGCGAGACATGCAGTGATGAGTGAAGTTTTTGTTCTCGCTGCCCGACAGTCAGTCGCGCTCCCAATACGTGCATCACTTTTGTGACAGGTCTCAGACTTTGAGCGGCGTTTCTGGCGACAACAGCGCTGCGACCGCGAAGTGGCGGTGGACATGCTCCCACGTTGCCGACGCGGCGCCGGAGTGGCCGGCGCTGTTCGCCGCGACCACGACGGCTACTCTGATACTCCGGGCCGACCCGTCCTACCCGACGGTGGCACTCTTCCACGTCTCGCTCACGCTGAGAAAAATTCTGAAACGGCGTGCAGCAGAGTCACCAACGAGTCGGTCCGCGTGACTCCTCGTGTCCCGCACCGTTTTCACACATCCATAAACTCACTTTGGCCTTACTGAAGCAAGCCCTCAATCCTGAATCCTCAGATTTTAGATTAGGACGCTGTCTACCCCCTATCGCCGATGAGTTCTCCGGTGCGCGGTGGACCATCAATAGTTACCGAGATATGGCCGCTCAAACCTCAAATTCTCGGGTCCGTTGGCCTCTTTCGTAGGGAAGAATTTTGATACCCGTCAAGACGCCTGCTGGGGGCAGCTTTGCGATGAAGCCGTTTGTTCCCCCCAGCAAGGCACACACAAGACAGATAGGAGGCGAAAGGGGATGGTGGTGGGTTCGACGAGGAGAGAGGGAGCGCGCGCAGACTGACGTCAGCTCTGCTCCTGAAGTACACCTCTGAAAGGCACCTTCAGAGGTGTAGTGCACCTCTGAGGCACCTCAGAGGAAACGCTGCACTTCTTTTATCGATCTCGTCGCCAGACTCCGATTTCTCTTTGTCGGGCCATGTGCCGCTCGCTCGTCCGCCCAAGTGACTCGGACGCGCGGTCGAGGGCACCCCACCGTTCCTGGGGCGCGCTGGCGCTCGCCCGCAATCGTCCCCCACCCATCCACCCTTTTGTCTTTGAGGCTGTCGCTCCGAGAAAACTTGTCTCGCAGCTGCGAGAAATTACCCCGTCAAAGTCTGAGACCTGTCACTGAAGTGATGCATGTATTGGGAGCGCGACTGCAGTACACATAAAGGTTGAAGCCGTACAGACTCACCCTATACTCTCTTACGCATTCGTGATTCGTCGAACGTACAGACTTACGTACAGGCTAGTGCCATCTGCTAGACCGGCGCCTCGCAAGCGCAACGCGGCCTCTGTGGCGGGCAGCACCCCAGCTGACCAGCAGCTTTGGAGCAGCTTGAAGGCGTGTAGCTTCATGTGCACCGCCTCGGCGACGCTCCGAGCTCGGCCTGACAGTGTTGGGGAGAGGGGAGTGGTAAGGAGGACGGCGGCCGTGAAGGAGGGCGGTGGTGGGTGGGTTTGTTTACTTGGTGGTTTGAGTTGGGTCGAAATGAGGTCGGCGGCGCGGCAACACCTCTAGGGGGGGGTCCGGATACGGGGGAAAGTGGCGCCCGAGAGCCCTGGCAGTCCAGGCTCCCACCTTCGCTCATCGAGCCAGAAGGAGGGGGCCAGGCTCTGGTTCGGGTCGGCGGCGGCGGCGGCCGACGCCTGCGGCGGCCGTCCGGCCGTCGCAAGCGGCGGCCGGGGGGGGCATAC
>NW_005198088.1:0-1609 GCF_000372725.1 Emiliania huxleyi CCMP1516 | reverse complement strand
CGGCAGCGTGCACCTCGATCCTGTACCGTGTTTGTTATGACCCCCCCAATGAACATACCAGTGAGGGAGGGCGAGACGATCGAGGGGTCCCGTACCATGCGGAATCGACCCTATCCAGTGCTCAAGTGCTCAAGTGCTCAAGTGCTCAAGTGCCCATCGCAGAATGCGCAGCCAAGGCCCCTCGTGTTGGGATCCGAGGGGTCGAGGGCCACGCCCCCCCAGTCGAGCAGGCGGTCGAGAGGCAGCCCATTGAGGCGTCCCAGCAGGTGGTCATACGCTGCGCAGTGCTCGGTTCGGCGTCAGCTGCAAATGGCGCAGTGCTCGGTTCGGCGTCAGTCGCAATATCAGCTTGCCTCGTCTGCTGACCTATCCAGACGCCTCTCCAAGCACAACAGCGCGATCCCACTGCCCGACAGTGCCCTGCAGGACGCGGCGCGCGCCCGCCCGCGAGTAGATCGTGCCCACAGTGAAGCCCTTGCCCGGTAGAATCCGATGTAGTAGTAGCGGCCGAGGCCCCGGTCGTAATAGCTGAAATCAAAGGAAGAGAGATGAGATCCCAGTGCTCGCGCAGGTGCGACATTTCATTCTGCACGCGACGCATCGCCTCCCAGTCGACGACAGCATCATCCTCAAACACAGCGAGCCCACACACGTTCTCCAGCGTGGAGTTCAGTGCCATACCGAGAAGCCCCAGCTGCGAATCCGTGAACGCGCTTCCAGTAGCGACATGCCGGACCACTTTTTGCCGGAAGCAATCGTGTCGCGGCACGGCACGAGGTGAGCTGGATAGGGACTCTGTGCGACAAGACGCTGGGCATTTGCATGTCGTTTAGCGCGTTGTGGCCACGCAGGCCTGGCGGGCAGGACAGCACGAACACATGCAGCTGCGAGCGCACGGCAAAGAGCCAATCATGAGGAGGTTGCTATTCCGCGCCAGCGCGTGGATGACGTAGAAAAGCGCTGTGCAGACAACAACTGCGAGGCCGGTTGGACGGTCGCACATCGCCATGGAGCCGACGCAACCGCGGGCAAGCAAAGGCGCGTTGCAGCACGGGGCCCACTGTGTGGGTGTGCTCGTGAGTGAGATGCTTCGGCTTGAGGGCTGACAAGCTGCCGAGCCCAAATCTTGTGTGAGGCGTGATATCTTGTGTTTTTTGTCAAAAATCTCTCTCTGCGGACTGCGGTCGGTCTGACTCTGAGCTCACCTGTCGAGTGTCCACTATCTTTTTTTGATCTTTGTGAGGTGACTGTGAGGTATTTTATAGAGTTAGAGGAGATGAGGTGACTGTGAGGTATTTTATAGAGTTAGAGGAGAACCGTACAACAACAAAAATCAAAATGCATCTAACGCCCTCTCGATACTCTCCGCACGGCTCACGTGTAAGCGGCGCATGAGACCTGATCCTCCGACCCCCTACGAGACCGCAGCCCTGTGCCCCTGCCGCTCAGCGCGTCACCGTACGCCCAAGAGCGCCCGCTTGATCGCGGCGGCGGCATCCCCCGATGGTCCAACAAACTCGAGAAACTCCGAAAAGTCGACGCCACCGCTCTCGTCCGCGTCGGCCGCGCGGAGCACCGCGGCGCTCTCTCCGCCCGACAGCCGGACGCC
>NW_005198089.1:0-1609 GCF_000372725.1 Emiliania huxleyi CCMP1516 | reverse complement strand
GCCGGTATTTCTGCGCCACTGGGGAGACTTGGGCGTGTCCGTGTGAGAGATCCGCTAGGATCTCCAGTCTTGATCTACTATCTCTACTCCAACGATCTACTGGCGTCGGGTCTTTGGCGGACCTCTGGCAGCAGATGCTCCAGCTCGGGCCGCACCTGCAGGGAAGGGCGCGGCAAGGCTCACATTCACATCCTCTGGCAGCAGATCACCGGGTCAGGGCACGCGCCAGCCGGAGGATGTCGACCTTTGGGCGGCCCAACGGGCCGGCGCCGGCGGCGACGACGCTGTCGACGATCCGGGAGAGCGCGCCAGTTGCATCGTCGAGGTGAACCTCGGCGGAGAGCACTGCGGCGACCAGCGCGCCCGCCGATGCTCCCACCTACAGCGGAAGACCCGAGCACCATCTCGGCCGGCGATTTTTGCTGCGCCGGATCTTGAGACAGCTCACACCAGCGGCGCAGTCCTGGCATCGAGCAGCTCGGCACCGCGCAGGCCCTGATAAACGCCGAGGTGATAGGCGGCGGCGATCAGGCCGCCGCCCGAGAACGAGATCGCTACCGCGCGGCTGGCACTACTAGGCGCGGCTAAGATGCGCTGAGGCTTGCGCAGCACCGCCGCCACCATCGCCTCCGCCACCATCGCCACCAGCGGGTTGTGAAGTGTTGGGCCACCCCTTGCGACCCAAGAGCCCTACTACCAGTGGGTTGCGGGCATTAAGAAAACAGAATAGGCATTCTGTCCTTCGGGGACACACAATTCCAGAAATGGTGGTGTCCCCGCTCCTCGCTCGCCCGGGCGGAGGGCATGGCCGCGGAGGAGGCGAGTACACGCTTGCCAGGCCTTCCTCCGACAGCCTCTCGGGCAGACTGAGGGTCGGCTTTGCGTGGCGTGGCCCGTACGCTGCGCTGCGCAAAGCTGCGTATGCGGAGGGAGCATCCTGTGCTTCCACCGGGAAGTGCGCACCTCCTGCAGCTGGTGGGGAAGGCCGTGCTGCCGCTCGCCTGCTCCGTGGACAGGGCGGGGAGGCGGCGCCGCAGCGCCGCAGCATCCGCTGCACGCCGGTGCAGCACTCTGCTGCCTGGTGGGCAGCATGCTGGTGCTGTGCGCGGTGTTTGCGAGGCGGCTTTGGCGTTGTACTGCCAGCCGAGGCGAGTGGCGCGAGGCACGCGCGGCGCCGCGCGTGGCCCGGACGGAGCCAGAGAGCGCGCTCGATGAGCCAGCCGGCGCGGCGCGAGCGCCGTGCAAGCTGGCACATCGTCTGCATGCTGCCGTCAATTCTCTGGTCGACGGCGGTCAATCTCACGATTGTCGATCAAAACCGGCGGGCTTTGTGACGCCGTTTACGCAATCTTTTTTGGCTTCGATTTGTCTTTTGCTTCTTTGTATTTTGTTTTTTCTTTTGCGAAGCGACGGAGGGGGGGGGGGCGGGCGCTAACTATGGGCAACTACATGTCGAAGGTTCGGGGACGACTACTCGCCACCTGGGTCGTTTAGGGCGCGCGGCTCCGTCGAGGACCGGGCGCGCCCCTTACCCGGCGCGGCGTAGGTCCCACTCTGACGTATAGAGGGGAGGCACGGACGACGGCCCGACTCATCAATTCCACTCATC
>NW_005198090.1:56140-59111 GCF_000372725.1 Emiliania huxleyi CCMP1516 | reverse complement strand
TCTCTGCTACCCTCTCTGCTACCCTCTCTGCTACCCTCTCTGCTACCCTCTCTGCTACCCTCTCTGCTACCCTCTCTGCTACCCTCTCTGCTACCCTCTCTGCTACCCTCTCTGCTACCCTCTCTGCTACCCTCTCTGCTACCCTCTCTGCTACCCTCTCTGCTACCCTCTCTGCTACCCTCTCTGCTACCCTCTCTGCTACCCTCTCTGCTACCCTCTCTGCTACCCTCTCTGCTACCCTCTCTGCTACCCTCTCTGCTACCCTCTCTGCTACCCTCTCTGCTACCCTCTCTGCTACCCTCTCCTGACGACTCCTCTGAGCAGATTCGAACTGGCGACCAAAAGCTGAGTGAGGTGCCGCCACTCCCCCATGACATCATTTCCTGAATTGCCCACCACCCACCCAGGGCGGTAGGCGCGCTAATAGAGAACCTGAACTAAAGTAAATTGAATGAAAGTATAAAGAAGAAGATCAAGCATCGCATGTACCATGTTTCATTGCAATGATTTTCAATATCATATGCTTAGTCGGCTTATCACAGTCGCTAGCTTCCTTGTTAGCTTGCTAATCCTCTATCACATAAAGTAAAATAATGAAAGTATAAAGAAGAAGATCAAGCATCGCATGTACCATGTTTCATTGCAATGATTTTCAATATCATATGCTTAGTCGGCTTATCACAGTCGCTAGCTTCCTTGTTAGCTTGCTAGTATGTTTGATATTCATGTGTCAATCATTGTAACATCACACTTCTAATCCTCTATCACATCCTCTACCACTCCCACCACCACAGCTAGCTGTGGTGGTTCCGAAAAACAGGTGCGCGGGACCTCAATCCGCAACGGTAGCGAGATAGGTGCTCGCATATACTATATGCGAGCACTATCGCTAAAATCTGGCAAAATGAGGCCACAGCCCCGCTGATGCACTGTCTGCTAGCGGGCAGCAGCAGCACGGCTCGGCACCGCGCTCGGTGGCGTTTTGCTGACCTCAAACGTCAAAGCACAGCCGTTTCGCGATGGCTGAGAGAGAGCTGTGCGCCTGTGCAATCCACGCGCACGCTACCAGCGGAGGATGGTGTGCTGCTTTGGCGCGGTGCTGAGAGGTACGCGCGGCGCTGCAACTACAGCGCATAGCTCTAGGCAGCACCTCGAAGTCGACGTTCGTGGCGATTCGCGTCGAGCGGACCGGCTGCGAGCCAGGTGGGCTACGAGCGAGTGCAACCACGACGGCAGCTGTCAATCTCTGAGACACAACAGCTGCCGTCGTGATTGTCAAAGATGGTGCGTTTGGCAAAGCAGGTCACCAAACGCGAGCGATCGAGTCGGCGCCGGCGGCTCGCGTCTCGCGTCGAATAAGAATTTGACGAAAGGCGTTCTGCACGACACGGGGCACGGGACTCGCGCGCACTGGCTTTGAAAGAAAAACACTTTTCAGTGAAGAATGTTTGTCAAGGAAACCGAGTCACCACGCACATCTACTGACACGGAAGTATGCACACTGTTCCAATATGAACATCTTCAGAGACGCGCTACTCAACAAGTCCTCAGCTACTAACAACATGCGGCAGATCAGCGGCCGTCGGTGGGGCTAATCCTTGTACTCAACTGGGTGATCTAGTAAGGCATGTCGAAACTTTTGTTGTTGGTCAGCAGCATGTTCGGATGCACCGCCAGCTGCGCCTGCTGCTGCGCAGCGTGCCTGCGGAAGCCTTTGTCGCGGTACTTGACGATCCGGTACACGAACTGCTTGACAGTGACCTCGAGAGCGGATGCCCACTCAGGCGGCGACATCTCCTCAAACGGCTTTACATCGGGAGCCTCCTGCGCCAGGTTGTTCAGGTGCGCGTAGACGAAGTTGTTGATGTCGAACGCATATGGCGTGTACGCAATGATATTCCCGAGAAGGCAGGTGCGCGTGTGCGCACTGCAGTCAAAGACAAAGCCGCCGCCATTATGCCACCCTGCGCCGTCACCGCCGAGAGCCAACTCCCCCGCCCCCTACCACGGAGGCAGGCTCGGGCGCGTGTGCTGCACACGAAGATGCCCTTCGAGCCGCCCGGCGAGGACTTTAGCCACCCTTGCTACGTTAGAGCGCGACGATTGTGCTCGCCACATAAGATCTGTCCAAAATGGTGTATGAGCATGGCCGTGTTTAATCTCAATACTTGAGTAGTTGGCTGTTAGTCAGTATGATATAGCTGTATGTGCCGACGTCGGTTGCTCGGCGTCGTGTTGCGCCGCTACTGGAAGTGCGCGCATGTGCAGTTGATGTGTGTAGACGATCGTTCACTACCTGTAGGGCTTGGCACCGTCTCCTGCTAGCGGTCCCTTTCGTCGATACCGGCTCCCTCCCCCCCCCGTCGACCTGCGAGAGCCGCTCGCGGCTCTGTTCAAGCGCGCGGGCGTCGCCGACATCCTCTACCGCAGGTATGAGGGGCGGCTCGCGGAGCTGGGCGTTGGCGATGCCGGCGACCTCCTCGAGGAGGTCGCTGAGAAGGGCATCGGCTCGCTCGACATCCACGACCGCCAGGCGGAGAAGCTCCGCCGAGCTCTTCTCGGCCCGCGGGGCTGGGGGGACGCAGCTGCGGTCTTGGCATCCATCAGCGGCTTGTCGCTGGGCGACACCCCGGCTGGGGTGGCGGCTGGCGATCAGGCGGCTGGTGGCGGGGCAGCGGCTGGCGGCGATGGCCGCGGCGGCGCGCGCCCCGAAGAGGCGGACGGCGGTGCCTGCGACGCGCAGGCCGCTGAAGGTGGGTCCGGAGGTGGGACCGAGGGATCCAGTTTGGACCCCTTGGAGCCCGCGCTGCCGGAGAGCGGCGATGGGACGATTGCCGCCGCGGGGGGGGAGGAGGAGGCCGAGGGCGGGCGGAAGGCGCCGCGGCGCCGCCGAGGGCGGCGCGGCCGTGGCGCCAGGGGTCGCGGGGGGGGGCTCGAGAAGTGCCCGACACCGCGGCGGGTTTGGCTGCTG
>NW_005198090.1:38597-55694 GCF_000372725.1 Emiliania huxleyi CCMP1516 | reverse complement strand
TGCGGCGCGGCGAGGGTTCTGATGCCTATGGGCTTCAGATCTCTCAGCTAGGTGAGTTTTTCTGCGACGCCTGCCTGGACAACTACTTTGGGGCTGGCTTCGGCGACTTCTCGATGCTGCGGAAGGGGCATGTGCCGTATTCGAGTAACCCCTGGATAGGTCGCTCGCGCGACCTCTCCTGGATGCGCAAGGGGCCCATTGGGGTCACGCGGAGGGAGGCGCTGTTAGCGGCGGAGGAGGCGAAGGCGGCCGCGCGGGCGGCGGAGAAGGCGGCGCGGGCAGCGGAGGGGGGGAAGGGCGGCGGCAGCGGGCGGCAGTCCCGCGAGGCACGCCGGCGGAAGGGTTCGTCTTCGCGGGGCGGGGTGCGCACTGCGCGCCGCGAGGATGAGGAGCCTGAGCCAGGGGAGGATTGGGAAGGGGGGGCGAGGCCGGAGGAGTATGACGGCCTCTTCGACGGCCCATAAGGGGCCGTTGTCTGCTGTGCCTCTTGTGGTGCTAGTTCGTGCCAGTCTGCTGTGAGAGGGGCTTGTGTTCGTAGAATTCTTTATCAGCCCTGCACCGCTCCGAGCGACACCCGACATATGGGCGACACCCGTACCCATGGGCGACAGCGACGACACCCGTACACCATGGGCGAAGCAGTCTGCCCCAGAACGCAGCAATGGTGGCGCTGCGGACTCCCGGTCGCACTCGTCGCAGTGCTCATCCTGCCCGTGGCAAGAGCGCTGCCGGTGAAGCCTTCGGGCGCCTCGGCGGATCCCTCGGCGCAGCCACGCGCGGAGGGCGGCGACCAGGCCACCTTCCTCGCGAGCATTGCGCTTCCAGACAACGCCGTCGAGGTCTCCTCGGTCTCGCCGGCGGCGGAGGGCGCGCGCGACGAGGTGCAGAGAGAGGTCAACGCCGTGAACGAGGCGCTCGAGTCCGTGGGGAGCTCGCTGCAGTTTGACCCGGGCCTGCTGGCGTCAAAGGTGCGAGCGGGGTACGGCCCCGAAGACGCGCTGCAGGATTCGGAGGCTGCGGTCACGGAGGCCGCGCAGGCGGAGATCGGCCGCGCCTTTCGGATCGCCTTCAAGCCCATCTTCAAAGAGGTGAGCGACTCGGCCGAGCTCCGCGCCTTCATCGACACGGTGATCCTGCAACACAAGGACGACGCGATCGACCAGGCGGCGGCTCGCCCGCGCCCCGCCCCATGAAAGCACCCGCCGCACACCTCTATACGCGTCGAGTTTACAGGGCGGCAGAGCGGCGACGATGAGGTTTGCGCACCGCAGGTCAAGACGACGGCGGTCCCGATGGCAATCATGGCGGCGGTGCCGCTCTCTGTCCTTGTGGCTGCGGTGCTGGTGCTGGTTTACCGCGCGGGCTACGATCAGGGGCAGAACAGCCACGTCGTGCGCAGGCGGAGCAGCTCCTGCGAGGCAACGGGCGAAACAAGAGAGAGCTGCAAGCGACTAGAGAGGGGGCTGTGAATAGGCTGGAGCAGTTCCTGGCGAGCCACGAGGGGGAGGGGGCGGAGCGCGAGCCGGAGAAGGCGCCAGGCGGCCCTGTCGCAGAGCAGGGCTCAGCAGCGCGGGGCTTCTTTCCAGCCTCAGGCTCCGTCGACCTCCGCCCCTCGCTCGCCTCGATCCGCGACTCGCTCGCCGCGCCGGACCCGCCCCCCGCGAACTCGTGGCGCTGGTCGCAGTCGGTGTCGCAGCTCTGGGGAGGCGCGACGGCGCTCGCACCACCGGCACCGCGTGCGACGCTGATATGACGACGTGTGCGTCTCTCCTCGCTCGTCTCTGGCTAGCTACTCCTGTCAACTGACGTACGGTAGGTCTACTCTGTACTTCTTGCGTCTCTTGCTGTGCACGCACTGGCGCACAAGCCACAACCACATTGAAGAATGAAGAAAACCCAATAATTACAACCCGGGCCCCGCTCCCGCGCCCCCGCGCGGCACAAGTTGCTCGCTCTCTCGCGTCTCCTGTCCCGTCGCCGCCCGCATGCTCATCGCTCCATGCCACACAGCAGAACGGTCTCGGTGCAGCGGCATCTCTCCCGCGGCCCCGCAACTGGCCACAACCAAGATAACAATCATGCAACGCGCACATGCGCAAATACAAGATGGCCACCCTGCTCCCGCTCGCGGGCCGGCGTCGCGCGCGCACGGTGCCTTGCCCCAGTCGCCTGTTCAGTGCAGCGCCGCGCGCGATGGCCGCTCGAGAGTGACCCGCACCGACGGAAGCACCTCCGGCCTCGTGGCGGTGCCATCTTTGCGCACGATCCGCGTCGCCCAGAAGCCGTCCTCGCCACACGGCGGCAGCGTGTGCGACGGCCGCTCCACCTGCAGCGAGGGCAGCAGCGGGAAGGAGGCGCGGTCGTAGACGCTGCAAAAGACGAGATGTTCCTCGAGCAGCGACGCGGGCAGCTCGAAGCGCAGCGAGTACCCTTGCTGCGTCGCGCCGTACAGCCACTGCGTCTCCGGGTTGCCGACGGGCAGGTAGATGGCGCGCACGGCCTGTTCACAGCTCCAGGCGTGAAGAGACGCTGTTCACAGCTGGGAGGCAGGTAGATGGAGCGCACGGCCTCGGCCGACACCATGCTGCGGCAGCACAGCAAGACGTACGTGTGCCTGTTCACAGCTTGGAGGTGTGAAGAGACGCCGTTCACAGCGCCTCGCCAGAGCAAGACGTACGTGTGCCACTGCAGCGCCCAGTGCAGCGGCGTCTCGTACGCACCCTTCAGCCTCGCGTTGAAGCCGAGCCGCTCGCGCTTGAAGACCACCGGCGCGCCCCGCGTCACCTCCACCCCGTTCATCCGCACGCGCGGCAGTGTCGCCGAGGCGCAGCCATCGAAAAGGTACGGCCGTATGGTGAGCTGCAGGGCGCCCGCCGTCCGGAGCGTCAGCGCCAGCCACTCTCCGCCCGTTGGCGAGGAGGCAATCGAGCCGAGCGTCTGCTGCCGCCCGTCGTAGAAGATGACCTGCCACGAAAATCCGCGCTGGCGCACATTCTCGACCTCGAAGGTGGCCTCGCCCTCGGGCGGGTCCATCAGCCACAGGACGTGCACATTCGTGTGCGTGTTCCACCGAGGGGCCCAGCAGATGGCGGCGAACACCGTCAGCCGCGGGATCCGGCCGGGGTCCTCGATATTCTCGTGCAGCTTGTCGACCCACGTCTCGTCCACGCCGCGCCGCGCCGCCTCGAAGGAGCTCATCATCGGCAGCACGAAGAACTTGGTGGTCTGGTACAGCACGTACGACAGCAGCGCGAGGGGCGCCTCGAGGGCGAGCAGCAGCCCGCCCATCCCGCCGCCGTCGGCGGCGTCGAGCGTCGGCCCAAATGCGCGGCGGTCCAGCTTGCGAAGGAGGACGCGCGGCAGGAGGAGGAGCGCGTACAGGACGCCGAAGCAGCAGTAGAGCGGCGCGGTCAGGATGCCGACCAGCGCGCCGCGCCAGGCGAGGCTGGCGAGCAGGCTGGCGAGCACCACTGGCGAACGGGGCAGGCGCTGCGACATAGCCTCAGACAAAAACGGGCGGTCTCAAAAAATAAGCTCGCAGCGCGGAGACTTGTTGGCGTACAGTGGGTGTGGCTGTTCTTCACCTTTCTACCTACCTACCTACCTACCTATGGGTGTGTTACCGCGTCGGTGTCCAGTCCCGCGGTGTCCGGCCCCGGGGAATTCAGAAGGGCCGCGGTCGCGAGCGTGGGCCCCGCGGTGGCGGCCGGCCGCGGGCCCCGCGGTGGCGGCCGCGGGCCCCGCGGTGGCGGCCGCGGGCCCCGCGGTGGCGGCCTCCCGCTTCCTCGGCCTCGTTCTGCGACGGCGCTGCCGCCTGCCGATCCCTTGCTCTCGCGGCTTCTCTAGCCTCTCGGCGCACCTCTGCTCTCCTCGCGGCGTGTTGTGGCCCCTCGAGTTATCTTGGAGCACTTGGAGTGCAGTCATCAACCTCACATCCAGGGCCAGGGAGCTAAGAAGCGCACCCAGCGAGCCGGATGATCGGCATCGGGCTACGGGCTAGAGAGCCCTGACCCCTAGCTAGCTAGGCGGGGTGCGCATTCGCAGGGAAAGGGCCGTAAAGTAAACACGGGTCTCCGAGGGTTAGTTCCGTGTACCGGGTTTCCCCTTAACTGCAGAACGCCCCCTCTACTCGGAGCTAACGAACACACTACACTGTACTCCACGTTCTCTCTCTCTCTCTCTCTCTCACGTACACGGACACGCCTCATGTGCGCCCGCCCGACTCCGGTCCCAGAGTCCCCTCCTTCGCCTGTTATCGAGCTCTCCTTGCGCAAGGACCACTCTCCGTGTCCGATACTTAGATTTCTTTCAGGTTAGTGCGCGCCAGTCCAGTGCCCCAAGGCGGATTTTCTTTTTTCTGGCATGCATGAGTGGCGCCCATCATCCCGACCCACCTCGCCGACCTGGCTCGGGGCAACCTGGCCGGCCTGCGCGCCTTCCTCTCCGGGCAGGGGACGCGCGGCACCTCGCTCGCGGCCCAGCTCGACGCGCGGCACGACACCGAGGGGCAGGACACCCTGCTGACCTGGGCCGCTCTTCACGGGCAGGCCGAGGCGGTGCGGCTGCTCCTCGAGGCTGGCGCGGCGACCGACCAAGCAGACGCCAGAGGCTTCACGCCGCTGTCCATCGCGTGCCTGCAGGGCCATGACCAGTGCGTCCGGCTGCTTCTCGAGGCGAGCGCGGCGGTCAACCAAGCCGAGGACGGCGGCGCCACGCCGCTGTTCGTTGCGTGCCAGAAGGGCCACCTCGAGATCGTCCGGCTGCTCCTCGAGGCTGGCGGGGCGACAGGCCAAGCCGATGAGGACGGCTGCACGCCGCTGTTCGTCGCGTGCCAGAAGGGCCACGTCGAGATCGCCCGGCTACTTCTCGAGGCTGGCGCTTCGGTAAGCCAAGCCCACGAGAACGGCGCCACGCCGCTGCTCGTCGCGTGCCAGAACGGCCACCTCGAGTGCGCCCAGCTGTTGCGCGACGCTGGCGCGGCCGTCAACCAAGCCAAGCAGAACGGCGTCACGCCGCTGTACATGGCGTGCCAGAAGGGCCACCTCGAGTGCGCCCAGCTGTTGCGCGACGCTGGCGCGGCCGTCAACCAAGCCAAGCAGAACGGCGTCACGCCGCTGATCATCGCGTGTCAGTTCGGCCACGTCGAGTGCGTCCAGCTGTTGCGCGACGCTGGCGCGGCCGTCAACCAAGCCAAGCAGAACGGCGTCACGCCGCTGATCATCGCGTGTCAGTTCGGCCACGTCGAGTGCGTCCAGCTGCTCCGCGACGCTGGCGCAACGATCGACCAGGCGATGAACGACGGCGGCACGCCGCTGCTCGTCGCGTGCCAGGAAGGCCACCTCGAGTGCGCCCAGCTGCTGCGCGGCGCTGGGGCTGACATCGACCAAGCGATGGACAGTGGCTGCACGCCGCTGTTCATTGCGTGCCAGAACAACCACCTCGAGTGCGCCCAGCTGCTCCTCGAGGCTGGCGCGGCGATCAACCAAGCAAAGCAGAACGGCGTCACGCCGCTGATCATCGCGTGCCAGAAGGGCCACCTCGAGATCGCTCGGCTGCTTCTCGAGGCCCGTGCAGCGATCGACCAAGCCCGCAACGACGGCGCCACGCCGCTGTTCGTTGCGTGCCACCAAGGCCACCTCGAGGTCGCCAAGCTCCTCTCCTCCTACGGCGCCTCGCGCGCCGCCACGCCCTTCGGCACGCCTGAGGAGGCCGCAAACAGCCAAGGCCACGCCGACCTCGCCGCTTGGCTGGTCGCCAGCCGCGGCTGGACGCCGCTCCAGCACCTCGAGGCGTGCCAGAGACTAGCGGCCGAAGGCTTGAGTGCATTGTCCTCACGCCCATTGCCCCTCTTCCGCAGGCGCTCACCGTCGACCGGGCGCGGGCGCTGCTGCGCGGCGGCGCTGACTCTTCCTCCGGCGAGCCTTCGGCCCTCGAGCGGGCGCGCGTCCTCTGCTCGTGGGGCGAGTCGGTTCCACAGTCGCGATCCACTCTCTCGTCTCGCGGCCCTCGATGAACGGCAAGGTCGGCGTGGTCGTCTCCGCAAACCCTTCGACGGGCCGCTTCGGCGTGCGCGTGGCGGGCGAGGCCAAGGCCCTCGCACTGAGGCGCGCACTGCAATGGTCTCTCCCCGACTCGCCGGATCCTCTCTTTGCACACCCCAAGCCTCTGCCCTCCCTCAGGCCGGCCAACCTGCAGCCAGCGGCCGAGGCGGTGGAGGTGGGCAGGCTCATCCTCAAGGCGGCGGAGTGGTCGCCGCAGTCCCACGAGCTCTTCCCGGAGGCGGCTCGCAAGCGGGCGGTCGAGGTGATGCAGCTGGGCTACCTGATCGCGTGGGACGAGGAGCGCTTCGACAGCCGCGAGGGAGCGGCTCCAGAGCTGGCGGACATCTGGCGCGGCTTTGTGCTGCCAAGGGTGGTGGTGCGATGACTTCTCGTTCCACACCACACTTCGACGTGGTGATGCAGTGCATCGCGCGCCGCGACGAGCGGTTCAAGGCGATGGCGGCCGAGTTCCTCGCGCCGTCGCCGCCGGCCAAGGCGCTGGAGGAGCTGCCGCGCTCTCGCTCGACCCGCGCCGCCGCAACCAGCGGTGGCGGCGGCTCGCTCAAGGCGGACGGGTGGCAGGGCGCGCTCGCCGAGCTGCTCGCGGGCGTCCGCGGCTGCCTTCAGCCGGCGGTGCCCGCGCGGCAGAGGCTCGAGGGCGGGCGTGTTGGGCCTGTCGTCCTCAACTCGGATGACATGGGGGCGTAAGCGTCGGGTGTTTGACATCTGTCCTCGTGTGTTGACATCGTCTGTGCGTCTCACACACACACACACCATCGTCGCGCGGTCGCAGGGAGGCATATGAGAGTTTGCGCGCTAAACCATCTAAGAGGGTCTCCGAGGGAAGGCCGTACCTGTGTGTGTGTATATGTTTGTTATTACTATGTTCAATCCCCCCTCCGGGTGATGCCAGGGCAGCAAAACGGGCTACGGGTGGTGCCATGCAGCCAGCCTGACCCCCTAGAGCCGCCCGGCACCACCGCACCGGTGCGAGGCGTGATCGTGCTGCTTGGGGTACATTGTTGTTTTCATGGGCTCGAATGCGGTGTGAAAATGGCGCTCCGAGGTGCCGATTTTGCACGCGAGTGCGAGGTTCGAGCTCTCGTGCTCCGTCCACAGGCTGCGAGCCGTCGAGTGCTCGCTTCGCACTTTCCATTGGGTCCGTTGGCGCATATCGGGCGCCTCGCAGGCACGCCGTCCCCGCGTCTCTGTGGAGGAGATGCGTCACCCGGTTGCACTCAAATCGCAGCCGAACGCCATATCGCTCCGTGTGCCCCACCGGTGGCTAGCCTGCCGCCACCGCTTCATCGCACTTTCCATCAGATGTGTGGGCGCGGGGCGGATGCCTCGCCGGCAGCCGAGGTGCTCTCTCCTCGGATCCTTTGCGTCACCCGCAAAAAGTTCTTCGGAAGCCACTGCCGTCTGGGCACTCCACCAGCCCTCCTCGCCTTTTGAGGCTGGGATTGGTGTCGCCCGTGGCATCTGCGCCGGTCGAGAGCTTCCACGTCGCTCATGCGCATCAGGGCGAGCGAAACGCTCGCCCTCGGACCGGTTGCCTCTGTAGAAGCGCCCGCTACTGTGGCACCACGCTGTGTCCCTCTCTCAAAGAGGGTGTGTGTGACGATACGTTCCTTCTAATCTATACCCGTGCCGAAAATCACACGCACACACATCTGAATCACACACACATCTGAAGACAACTATCTGAATCACACGTCGGTCTAGGTCAACATCTCAAAGTCCGAGTCTGTGTCCTCGGCAGGCTCCTGCTCCGCCGCTGCGCCAAAGGCGGTCAGCGTTGCGGAGCCTGTGTGCGGCAGTTGGCGCTGGACATAGGCTAGACGTAACAGCGTGCGCACGTCGTTTCGGCGCTGTGCGACGAAGGCGTTGTTTTTTGCCTTCGCCGTCTTCATCGCCGTGCAAGTCCGCCGCATGCCGTTGAGCGGGGTGATCTCCTCACGCCTGCGGGGGCGGCGCGACACCGGTCAGCCTTATCGCAGGCATGCACACACACACACAGGGAGAGCGCACCCGCGAAGGTACTCGCTGAAGGAGCGAGTCAGGTCGCTCCTCACGTAGTCGACAGCCACCTCCGCGACAAAGTCCACCCAGAGCGCGCACTCGTGAGTGCAAGACTGCAGCTGCACATCCACCACCTCCAGCGCCCAGCCGGCGGCAGGCCCGGGGCTCCGGTGGAAGCAAGACGCGATGCCCGAGTCGATTGCGCCGCCATAGGGCTCGTGGTAGAGCACCCGTCTCTGGTCGACGAAGAAGAGGAGCTGGTGCCAGTGCCCGCCAAACTCGCTGCCGTCGGTAAAGCGCTGCATGACCAGCTTGCGCTCCGTCGGTGCCTCGCCCGCGAACAGCTTCGCCACCCACCCGGTGGGGGCTCCCGATTTGAAGCGGTTGAAGAGCGATCCGGCGCGAATCGTCATCCCCGAGATCGGCGCCCTCGCCTGCACGTCCTGGCTGTCGGCCCACGGTGAGAGGTCCTGCATGTTATGCACAATGATGTTATGCACGCGTGCGATATCGTCGTCCGAGATGTCGAACAGGAGCGTGGCGCCATCCCGAGCGAGCGACGCAGCGCCGCGCATCGAGATTGAGCGCTCCGTACCGCTTTTGTGGCGGTACAAGTACACGGCCTTGCGCAGGGCGGCCGAGTAACGATTACCCGTCATGTTTTGACGCAGCGCGAACTCGATGCGATGGCGTGGCCGGCCGCGCTGCGGCCGGCGCGCCTCCGCTGCCCGCACCTCCGCCGCGCGCTGCCACAGGCCGAGGAGCGAGTCGGCCTCTGTCGGCTCCACCTTGCCGAGCACGCCGGGCAGGTGGAGCGAGAAGAGCTTCACGTCGTCGATCGCCTGCAGGGCGGCCCGCTGCAACAGCGGAGTGTTGAGCGACGCCTGCAAGACGTCGAGGCTGTAGAGGCCCGGGAGCGTCGGCACGTCGCTGGGCTCGTACACCAGCAGCAGCTGCGAGCGAAACGCTACGCCGAGGGAGCGGCCGGAGCGGCCCTGTACCTCTGGCCGCATGACGAATTCGCACATCATCAACTGAATGAATGCACCCCCGCCAAAGTGTCGCAGCGGGTTCGAGAGCTTCAGCGCCAGTTCTCGAACGAGCCTCGTCGTTGCCGCCGCGTGCAGCCGCTGCCGCCGCCGCTCCTCCTCGCGCAGCCCTACGACTTGCAAGTCGAGCCGGGCTTGGGCACGCAGCTCGCGAGGCGTCGGCACGCCTGATGTTTGCGTCCCGGTTGTCGCTGTAATCGCTTCGCGAGCGGCGGCACGGTGGCCAACCTCCTCCAGCTCGAGGCGTCCGATGTCTGCCACCAGCGTGAGCACGCTTGCTTGCTGCTGCTGCTGCTGCTGCGCAGGCTCCGCTGGAGCACTGCTCAGAGAGGGAGGTTCCTCGTCAACCTCCATGCGATCTCCGTTCGAGGCCGCAGCCGACGAGCCGCCGACGAGCCGCTGCGGCGCTGCACGGGAGAGCGATCCTCGGCGTCCGTGCTCTCTCTGGTTGTAGATCCCGTCGCGGCGGCCCTCGTCGCTCGTGCTATGCAGCTCCATGGCCTCGCCGAGGACGTCGCCAACCGAAGCATGCCGCGGCGCTCTCAGGTTCTTTGCGACGCCGACTCTGCGCGAGCCAGCACGGCTTTGCGGCCGCGAGGACGTTGCACTCGGCGAGGGCGCCTGTTGTGACGAGATCGGAAGCGTGAGATAGCGACGACTGCGCAGGCACAGAGTCGCAAACTGGCGGTACCGAGCGGCGATCTGGTCCTGGCCTGGAGCCGGGACGGACTCCTTGGCCGCTTTTGCGACGCTGTCCCAGGCCTGCGCCCGCTCTTTTCGGCATGGCTCGAGCACGAGACAAGTCGGAAAACCGCGACAACTTCGGCGGGCATTCACAGATTTTTACCACCTCGGAAGCAACGCCTGTGTGTTCACCGGTGCTAGAGAGTGTCGAAAAGGAGTCCACACTGCATTCATCGACATCAACGCGCCCCGCTGCGCCGCGCTACTCGCGAGAGCAGGAGGAGATTTGGGGAGATTGTCGGGAGATTTCCAAGATTGTCACCGGGGTGTGCGTGGGTAAGTCGTGCGTCCTACGTGCCAAGGCGATGTGCATGCTAGTCTGGCTCGTCCCAATACGCTCAGGGGGCCGAGAACAGCGCTCTGTCGCGCGCTACTTTCCGTGCTGCTGAGAGAGGCCCGGAGGGGCCCACCACGGCCCACGCTCGCCTCGGAAATGCAAAAAAATGCTCCCAGGCCCCCTCCCGCCCACCCCGCACACCTGCTTGACTACTCCCGAGCCCCACGAGCCGAGGCGAGAAAGTTCGAATTAAAGTGCGGAGTTTGAACATGGTATTGTTTTGTCGTACCTGTGTAGTATAATGTATATATGTTCAGTGAATCAATGAGTGTTTTGTCTGTAAGAGTATACACGAACACACCGACGGGTGTGGCCTGTGGGGTGTGGGGTGAAACCTTGTGTCAGCTGTCACTGTCTCGTCCGTTGCTGTGAAGAGAGTGTACACTCCGAGAGTTGTAAATTCTCGAGTGTACCCTCGCGACACCCTTCGAATCCCTTCCCCACACATGGTTGCCACTGCGGCCCAGAGTACGAGAGACCCTTCCCCATGTCTGCCACTGCGCCAGCAGTCCTCTTCACGACCCAACGATTTTATGAGTGGCAGCAAAGGGTGCGAAAAAGTGAAATGATTCCAACCTCGAGACCTCGAGAGATGATTCAGCCGGAGAAGCTGGGGTTAGTCTGCTTTTTGTGTGCACTCAATCTTCTCTCTTCTGCCCTCAGATCTAGGCATCCCTGAGGGTGGCCTGGACCGTCAGCCAAATATCCTAAGCCAAATATCCTGAGACCATATCCTAAGCAAATATCCTGAGATTATGTCCTGAGACCAATCCTGAGAAAATATCCTGAGAAAATTTCCTAAGCCAAATATCCTGAGACCATCCTAAGCACAAATATCCTGAGGGAATATCCTAAGCCAAATATCCTGAGACAATTTCCTAAGCCAAATATCCTGAGACAATTTCCTAAGCCAAATATCCTGAGACAATTTCCTAAGCCAAATATCCCCATTAGCATTTGGGGCAAGTCTCAAGCGATGGTGCCAGAATCCGACCTCATCTTCACGCCAGTGATGCGGTTGATCACGCGAGTCGATCGACACGTCTTCGCCGCTCTTTCACCGACGCCCACAGCGCCAGCCAGTGTCACGACGTGCCGCTGCCAAGAACGACACTGTGCTCTGAGGATTCGCCGCACATCGAAGGAATCAGAAGCGCGCCTTCGTGGATCTTTGTGTGTCGGGACAGGCGCTGAGGTTTGTGTCTCCTCTCGTCATCCTCCGCTGGCGTTTCGACACTGTGACAGCACAGCGCTGTGGCTTCGACGCTTCGGCTGCTTGCAATCGCAGCCACCGCACTCCCGTCGCTGCCTTCCTGTTGCCTGCAGTTGCACGCTGCGGAGTCTCCCCGGCTCGGCAGTACTGGTCGGCGTCTTGTCCTGTCGTCACCCTCGCGTCGCCGCCGTGGTCCGGCGCGGCGGTCATCCGGACAGAGTGTATCCCTCAGTGAGCCGACTCGCGACCCGCACTGCATGAGGGCAAGAAAAGCCGAGCCGTGCCACCGTCCTGCTCCCCCCTTTTGCATGTCTTTTTACGTGTGAGCATTCTGCTAAACAAGAGGTAAACCAGAGTACTCTCCACTCTTCGCTACTACCTACCACTCCTTGACGGCCTGCTCAAGGAGAGGCTTGATCTTCTCTGCCCACCTGGGTGCGAGCTCCTTCCAAGTTGACCGCGCGAACTCATAGCACTCCTGTGCGGTTCGCCCTCCATCCTCGAAACCGGCCGGGGCACCGTTGAACATCTTGGTCTGCTCGTTCCCCCCCCCCGCGGCAGTTTGTTGCCGGTCTGCTTTCCAGTCTGTTTGGACAGGTTGCGCTGCGTGTACGCTTGCTTCTCCGCCTTTGACATGATGACCATGTGCGTGTGTGAGTTGACCTCTGCCGCGGTGTTGAGTGGGCGCCGAAGCAGCCCGCATGACGCATTGTGACCCTGCAGCTGGTCCTGCATGCCATGGCGGTACGAACCCAACACAACTCCTTCCGGCGTGTCCTCCGTCTTCTTGACCGTTCGCGGATGCCACTGCTCGTCCTGATTGTGGAGCTCGAACTCAACCGTCGGAGACAAGGTGAATGTGACCTCTGGGGCGAGCTCCGTGCCGCACCTGTGGAGGTCTCCGTCGCGCCTCCTCAGTTGCAGCGCCATCGTCAAGACTCGGGGGTGGCCAACCGTCATTGTGCTGATGGGGGCAGCGTTCTGCGAGTTTCGCTGCCCTCCCACCACATCCTGGTGCAAGCCGAGTGTGGAGCCGCACTTGTCCCCGCCCTGCCTGCTCGGCGGGTGTGGTAGGTTGAGTCGGCAATAGACGCAGTACGACTTGCCCAGGTAGCACAGCACAATGCACGAGTTGAAGCGGTCGTCCTGCAGAATGCGCTCGATGCGGTCAGGGTATGGGAAGATCCGGAAGCGGTCTGGCTGGCGTCCAATGGAGAACTTGCCGCTGCACCACTCGTATGCCCACATCAACGCAAATGTGCAGTTGCACACGTCGCATTGCCACTCTCGCCCCACGCAGCACTTGCATCCTGTGCACCCCTTCCCGAGCGAGCCAGGGCAGTGCTCACCCCTGTCGCTGACGCCATCCCAGCAGCCGACGCAGGTGCGTGTCGGCAGCTGATCTGACGGCACATGCGCCAACGGTACCTTTGCCTCTGGTGCCGTGTAGCTGAGCTGCGCCAGAACCAGCTTAGTGTTGTGAAAGTGTTCCGGCTTTGGGAAGTTGTGTTGCGGCGCCGTGATGTCGAGATCAGCTGGGTTTGCCAACAGGCGGTCTCGCACGAGTCCCACCACATACTCACGGAGGGCCGTAAGGTTGTCCGCAGAGAGGGTGCTCGTCTTGACGTCCGACCGGCGTGGGACGGGTGCCTTTTGACACGCGTCGAAGACGCGTGCCTTGACCGGCGCCTTCCGAGATGGGCCGTCGACTGGGGGGCGTCTGCAGGACATGCCGTGTGTCGGTGCGGCCAGCAAGTCTGAGAGCATGAAGGCTGCACTTTCTGGTGGCCGCGTGAAGCTCAGGCGCAGCTTGAAGTCGGTGATGTTGTCGCCGGACCACTGCGGCACCACGTCAGTCACCTCTCCGAGGTCCCCTGGCCGGGTCGACTGACTCCTTTGTGACTGAGAGAGCTCGCGTCGGGGTGTGCGGTGATGAGAGTAATAAGTAAGGTCAGCTCGCGCGCGCTGTTCTGGCATCTGGGGAGAAGGCGCTGCTGCGGTTACACACCGGTTCGGTTGCGAAAAGAATAACGACGGCCACACGACACCCCGCGCCACGCGGACGCGCGAAACCGCTCAATGCGCCTCTTGCCACTCTCGGATCTGCCGGCGCAGCGCGTGGTTTGGGAAGGTGTGCGTGTGCTGGAGCGTCTCGCCCGTCATCGGGCTCGTCGACTTGGTCGCGAGCCAGCGCTCGATCTGCTTCCGCTCGTAGGAATGGCCGTCCGCCGCCATCACCGGGTCGCTCATCACCTCGGTCGTGATTGGGCAGATGAAGTCGGCCGGCGGCGGCTCCTCCTCCCTCGGCGGCGCCTCCGGCTCGGGCGGCTGCTCCTCCGCCACCCGCCTCTCCTCCTCCAGCCTCGCGCTCTCCTGGAGCGCCCCCGCCAGCTCCGCCTCCTCTGCCGCCGCCACCGCCTCCCCCTCCGCCTCCGCCTCCGCCTCCTCGCCTTCCGGCTCCTGCGACGGCCCGGCGCCGCTCCCCCCGCCCCTGCCCTTCTTCTTCTTCTTCTTCTTGGCCTTGCGCTCCTTGGCGCGCTGCTCCGCCTCCTTCTCCGCCTCCTCATCCGCCAGAAGCGCTTCCGCGTTCCGATCCGCCTCCGCCGCCGCCGCCGCCATCTCGGCCTCTCTTGCCGCCGCCTCCGCCGCCCTAGCCTGGGCGCGCATGCTCGCGGGCGAGAGGCGGAGGACGGCGGTCGTGGGGTCGAAGGCCTTGTCACCGATCTCGGCGGTGGTTGGCACGGTGACGGAGGGGAGGGCGGAGCAGCGCTCGAAGGCTTCGTCGCCGATTGAGACGAGGCCGGCGGGGAGGGTGACGGAGGTGAGGGCGGAGCAGCCGGAGAAGGCGCAGCCGCCGATGGAGGTGAGGGTGGCGGGGAGGTCGATGGAGGCGAGCGAGGAACAGCCGAAGAAGGCTTCGTCGCCGATGGAGGTGAGGCCGGCCGGGAGGGTGACATGGGCGAGCGAGGAGCAGCCGGAGAAGGCGTCGTTGCCGATCGAGGTGAGGCCGGCGGGGAGGGTGACGGAGGCGAGGGTGGAGCAGGGAGAAGGCGCAGCTGGGTATGGTGGTGAGGCCCTCCGGCACAGTGGCGTGCCCCTGCGCGTCGATTTGAGGCCGCACCGCCCAAAAGTTGATGGCCCGCACTGCTGCCTTCGCCTCGTCGTTGAGGGGGCAGTCGGAGAAGGCACCGTCGTCAATCGAGAGGCCATCGGGCAGCGGCAGCGTGATGGAGGCGAGGGAGTCGCAGCATTCGAAGGCGTCTTCGCCGATCGAGGCGAGGCCGGCGGGGAGAGCGGCGGAGGTGAGGGCAGAGCAGCGGTAGAAGGCCCAGTAGCCGATGGTAAGGCCGGCGGGGAGGGCGGCGGAGGTGAGGGCGGAGCAGCCCCAGAAGGCGCTGGCGCCGATGGAGGTGAGGGTGGCGGGGAGGGTGACGGAGGCAAGGGAGGAGCAGTTGCGGAAGGTGCAGCTGCCGATGGAGGTGAGGCCGGCGGGAAGGGTGACGCGGGCGAGGGCGGAGCAGCCGCAGAAGGCGCGCCAGCCGATGGAGACGAGGCTGCTCGGGCAGGCGACCGAGACGAGAGAGGTGCGGCCGCGGAACGCATCGTCCGGCAGGTGCGTCATGCCTTCGGGCAGCACCGCGTGCCCGTCGGCGACGACGACCTTCCAGCCGCCCACGTGCAAGGTCTCGGAGCCGGGAGGCGCGGCGTCGCCCGGTGGCGGCGCTGAAGGCGTCGAGGCGGGCACCACCATCGTGCGGAAACAAAGAAATGGAGGCGTCAATCCGTTAGGATTCTCGCCCGCTCTAGGCCAAAAAGGGCGGCGGGCACGTCTCGAGATCATGGTGCGCGCGCTCGCCCCACCCGTGCCCACGGCGGCCTGCGCGCGCGCGCGCGCGGTAGTAGGAGTAGGCTGCGTGACGAATCGCGCTGGTGGCTTGCCACCGGCTGCTGATCCACGGGAGCAACGACCCGAGCAGCCATACAATGTGCGCACATTGAAAATGGCGACAACAGTGCCGAGCAGCAGCAGCAGCACGCCCACGGCCCGAGCCAGAGCGAGGAGACGGAACGGCCGGGCCGACAACGGAGGCAGCGAGCAAAAAGGCAGCGCGGCGCGGCTCGCGCGCCGCGTGCGCCAAGCAGCCGAGGCTGCCGAGGAGGCCGAGGAGGCCGAGGAGGCCGAGGAGGCCGAGGAGGCCGAGGAGGCCCCCCCCTCCCCCCCGGCGACTCGAACTGGGAGCCAGTCGACGCACGAACGGAACGCGCGCGCATCGCCGGATATGTCAACTCGCAGCAGTGAGGCAGCAGCTCATATACAGTGGATTTTATTTAATTGTTTGCTGTCATTACTGGCGCCTCTGTGCGGAGTGAGGTGGTGGATAGGGTGGGCGCTCGCAGCCGTGGCGAGTGCCGCCCTCGCCGTGCGTCACGTGAGGAAGGGCCGAGGAAGGCCACCGCGCACGTCGGCCCCACGACACAGTGAAATAGTGACAGGAGCAGCACCAGCTGCAGAGCAGGCGCCTGACAGCCGCAGCAGAGCAAAACCGGAGGACCCCCCGCGCAGAGAGAAAAGAAGCGAAAAAGCCAGACGGCGCGCTCGAAAAAGAAAACGCCGTACCCGGCGCCCAGCGCCAAGGGGATGCGAAGCGTGGACGGGGGCAGAGGTCGCCGCCCTCCCGATCCGCGCAAGAAAGAGAATACCCAGACGTATTCACACCCCGTACCCGGACCTACCCAGACCTACCCACACCTACCCAGACGTATTCACACCCCGTACCCGGACATACCCGGACGTATTCACACCCCATACCCAGACCTACCCGGACCTACCCAAACCTACCCGGACCTACCCAGACGTATTCACACCCCGCCCGGACCTACCCAGACGTATTCACACCCCGTACCTGGACCTACCGAAACCTACCCGGACCTACCCAAACCTACCCACACCTACCAGACGTATTCACACCCCGTACCCGGACCTACCCAAACCTACCCGGACCTACCCAGACGTATTCACACCCCGTACCCAGACCTACCCGGACCTACCCAGACGTATTCACACCCCGTACCCGGACCTACCCACACCTACCCACACCTACCCAGACGTATTCACACTCCGTACCCAGACCTACCCGGACCTACCCAGACGTATTCACACCCCGTACCCGGACCTACCCAAACCTACACACCTACCCAGACGTATTCACACTCCGTACCCGGACCTACCCGGACCTACCCAGACGTATTCACACCCCGTACCCGGACCTACCCACACCTACCCAGACGTATTCACACCCCGTACCCGGACCTACCCGGACGTATTCACACCCCATACCCAGACCTACCCGGACCTACCCAAACCTACCCGGACCTACCCAGACGTATTCACACCCCGTACCGGGACCTACCCGGACCTACCCAGACGTATTCACACCCCGCACCCAGACCTACCCGGACCTACCCAAACCTACCCGGACCTACCCAGACGTATTCACACCCCATACCCAGACCTACCCGGACCTACCCAAACCTACCCGGACCTACCCAAACCTACCCGGACCTACCCAGACCTACCCGGACCTACCCAGACGTATTCACACCCCGTACCCGGACCTACCCAGATGTACCCAGACCTACCCGGACCTACCCAGACCTACCCAGACGTATTCACACCCCGTACCCGGACCA
>NW_005198090.1:37262-38122 GCF_000372725.1 Emiliania huxleyi CCMP1516 | reverse complement strand
ACTGCCGACGCGAGCATCGGCCTCGAGCCGCAGGCGGAGCCCACGGAGATCACCGGCCCGCCGGTAGGCAAGGCGTGTGCTCTCGCCTGCGCAGGCGAGATTGGCGGAGATCTGCGCTCCGACTGGCCGGGCGCCATCTGGAGCCTGGGCGGCTGGATCGGTGCGGGAAACCTGACGGCGCTCGGGTCCTCCCTTGGGTCGGCGCTGGGCGGCTCACGCTGCCGCGAGGTGACGCGCGCCCACCCGGCCTTCGGCCTCACGGCTCACGAACCATTCGCGACTCACGAGCTCACTCGACAGGTGCACACTCCGCCATTCAATGAGCACTTCACTCCTCTCGTAAAACACCACCCGCTCGCCTTTAATGACTTGGTGACTGACTGGCTGTGGCGGGGCGGCGGGGGCGCGGCGCGCGGGGTGCGGGGTGCGGTGCGGTGTGTGCAATCGTGTGTTTGGCGTCATGTGTATCGAAGTCTAGCTCAGGTGCACACTCCTCTCACTGATTGCTTACTTGCTCGTTCACTCCCCAGGTGCACACGGTCCACTCGCTCGGCGGCTCGATCCTCGGCGCCACCGCGGCGCGAGGCTGCTACCCCTTTGCCCCTGGCACCGGACACGACCCCTGGCCGTGGCCCGACACATGTAGGCGTCAAGGGGCTCGAGGCTGCGCGCCTTGGACGTGCGCCGTGAGTAGCTTCTGTCACGAGGTCAGCGCCGCCCTCACGGCTCGCTCGCAGGTGGCGCGCCTCGAGATCGACGCCGGGCGCCCCTGCAACCCGGCGGCGGCCACCTTCAACGTCTCGGGCTCCGTCCTGTTCGCCGTCGGCGGGGGCGCGCTCGACGTCGGCTCGGCGCTTGAG
>NW_005198090.1:16905-21443 GCF_000372725.1 Emiliania huxleyi CCMP1516 | reverse complement strand
ATTTCACTCAGTCTGACGCACGCTAATATCTTGCCACGTCTCCACGGAGCTCCGTGTTGCTTCCAGCGCCCTCCCCCGCGCTCCCTGCGGCCATGGCCGATGATCCTAGGAAGAGAGGTCATCTGGCTACCGCGAGAGCGACCCAACTCGTCGACATCGTCCGATGATGGTGCCGCAAAGTCAGCCTTCGGAGGCTATCGTGGGGTCGAGCCGGCAGTAGCCGTGACATGTGGTTCCACCACCCCTCGTAGGCTTTGCCTCTGACCGCCACCGTTCCCAGACTGCCTAATGGGATGGAAAGGAAGGCTGGGCGAGCGTATAGAAGCGTGCTCGACCTCGTCGTGGCAACCTGTACGGCAGCGCTGGTAGGCGCGATGAGCGTCGTGCCACCTGACCCGAGACGGGTCGCAGGCGTCGTACCGAGCGCATCGAGACCGTGTCATGATGTGATCTGCACGGGTGAGTCACGTCGGCGTCAAAGGAGCGACGTGTGACCTGTCAGAGCTTGATCTCTGATCTCAGCGGCGTCGAGTCGTCTCTGGCGCGCGACAAAGGTACATACCCAGGACGCGCAGAGGCAGCTGCGATCCGAGATAGAGCTCTGACAGGTCACACGTCGCTCGTTTGACGCCGACGTGACTCTCGCGTGCAGATCACATCATGCAGGGGTCACGATGCTCGTGCTTTGCGCAGACCTCAAATGGAGGGGTTGGAACGCGGACTGTGCCACACTGAATGGCACTAGCCGTTTCTACAGGGGTAGGCAATGAAACGGAGCTTTGCGCCCTTTCCCGCCCGCCTGGGGGGCACCCAGGCCGGCCACCTGATCGGTAGTGGTGGACGGGAGGCGCGAACAGCGCCATCTTGGGGTCTACACGCCGACCAGTGCTCCCGTCAGTGACCAGGAAGAGGGGATGAGTGGACTTCTCAGCCGCCGGCCGCGCGTCCGTGTGGTCTACAGTTAACGAACCAAAAGCCCTGCTTCCGTTTTAACACAAATTGGGTGGCGAACTCGGCGCCCATAGCTCTGGCTCAGGGAGGCGCCGGCGTCTTGGGCCACGGCGACCAGCAGAGCCAGCTGCTGCCGAAGAAGGTCGAGGCTTTGGCTGACCAGCGCGTCGTCGCTGTGTCGGCTGGAGGCTACCACAGCACCGCCATCACCGCCGATGGCGCTCTCTGGAGCTGGGGCGAAGGGACCCTTGGCAAGCTGGGCCACGGCGACCGGCAGAACCAGCTGCTGCCGAAGAAGCTCGAGGCCTTGGCTGGGCAGCGCGTCGTCGCTGTGTCTGCTGGGTCCCTCCACAGCATCGCCCTCGCCGCCGACGGCGCCGTCTTAACCTGGGGCGACGGGCGAGGGCGAAGGCGGCCGCCTAGGCCATGGAGAGGACCTGTCCAACCAGCTGCTGCCCAAGAAGATCGAGGGGTGGGCGCCGGGGCAGTGAGGTGGGTTTGTCTGTGCGCCCGAGATTCTTACGCTTGTGGTGGTGGTTAGGGGGGGGGGGCACTCGAGCGGAGGATGGGAAGGCGGTGCTGACACCAACATGCCATCCTTAGGTAGGCGGCGGCCACGTTCTTTCTTTCTACGGATGTTGAAACGGATTCGCGCACAATCCCACGCAGGAACGGGCCGCCAAAAAGGCAGCGCGCAGTCGTTTTCTCTTCTCGCGATGTCCACCCCACAGCGCCGCTCGCGCCGCCTCGCCGCCGCCGCCGCCGCCGCCGCACGCTGCCCCCTCACCGACCTGCCCCTCGAGCTTCTCGCGCGCGTCATCTCCCGCTTCGACAGCCCCGCCGACATCGCTCGCGTCGCGGCCGTCTCGCTGCTCTTCCACGTCTCGCTTGCGCTGGAGGGCATCCGCTTGTGGGCGCAAGAGCGCGGCTTCGAGCTGCCGGCGCAGCCAGAGGGCGAGAGCTGTGCCGTGCGGTGGCTGTGCCTTTCGGCGCTGCTGCGCGAGTCCAACCCACCGGCGAGGGCAGCGGCAGGCTCCTCGCACAGCCTCTTCATCGTCGGCGAGGGGCGGCTCTCGTCGTGCGGCAAGGCTCTGAGCTGGCAGCCAGGCTTCCTCGGTCACGGCGAGGGCGTGACGCGGCTCAACACGCCGACCCGGCTCCCTTCACCGCTGGGCGGAAAGCGCGTCGTGAGCATGGCGGCTGGAGGTCTGCACAGCCTCACCCTCACCGCCGACGGAGCCGTCTGGAGCTGGGGCAATGGAGGCCCTGGCCAGCTGGGCCACGGCGACCGGCAGACCCAGTGGCAGCCGAAGAAGGTCGAAGCCTTGGCGGGCCAGCGCGTCATCGCCGTGTCGGCGGGAACTTCTCACAGCCTCGCCCTCACCGCCGACGGCGCTCTCTGGAGCTGGGGCAATGGAGCCTTTGGCCAGCTGGGCCACGGCGACCAGCAGGGCCAGCTGCTGCCAAAGAAGGTCGAGGCCTTCGCTGGCCAGCGTGTCGTCGCCGTGTCGGCTGGAGCCCGCCACAGCCTCGCCATCACCGCCGACGGCGCTGTTTGGAGCTGGGGCGGGGGAGACGAGGGCAAGCTGGGCCACGGCGACCAGCAGAACCAGCTGCTGCCAAAGAAGGTCGAGGCCTTCGCTGGCCAGCGTGTCGTCGCCGTGTCGGCTGGAGCCCGCTACAGCCTCACCATCACTGCCGACGGCGCCGTCTGGAGCTGGGGCTGGGGAACCTCAGGCCAGCTGGGCCACGGCGACGAGCAGAGCCAGCTGCTGCCGAAGAAGATCGAGGCTTTGGCTGGCCAGCGTGTCGTCGCCGTGTCGGCGGGATACTTTCACAGCCTCGCCATCACCGCCGACGGCGCTGTCTGGAGCTGGGGCAGTGGCTCCTTTGGCATGTTGGGCCACGGCGACGAGCAGCACCAGCTGCTGCCCAAGAAGGTCGAGGCCTTTGCGGGCCGGCGCGTCGTCGCTGTGTCGGCAGGAGACAACCACAGCCTCGCACTCACCGCCGACGGGGCCGTCTTCACCTGGGGCGCGGGCGGAGGCGGCTGCCTAGGCCACGGAGAGGACCTGTCGAACCAGCTGCTGCCCAAGAAGGTCGAGGCGTGGGCGCCGGGGCAGTGAGAAGCCCGCGCAGTTGGACAAGGAGGGGATGCTCCGGCTTCTCGCGGCGCTCTCAACGAGGAGAGGATTCGGTTCGGCGTCACGGCGGGGCCGAGCCCGAGGGTGGGCGCGGCGGCGGTGGCGGCGGAGGCGACGACGGACGAGGCTGGTGTTGGCTGAGGCCGTCGCCGAGGCGGCGACCGCCGAGGCTGCGGCGGAGGCTAGGGGAGGGGGTGGAGGCGGCGACCGCCGAGGCCAATCGGTCGGCCGTGGGTGGCAGCTCGCGCTGATGCGGCGGCCCGGCTCGGCGTTCGCCCATACACGGAGGGGTGGAAGGAGCGGGGCAACAGGGAGTAGGCAGTAGCCCATGGGCGCCTTGAGAGACACCTTTAAGGGGGGCACACACACTCGAGCCGACGAAAAAGAAATGAAACATACGGGGTGTGGAGGGTGAGTTGAACAGGGGTTGTGCGCCAAGCCCTCCTGCTCGGCTCCAGCCGGTAGACAAGTCTTGTCATCAACAGAGTAGATGGATCTGACCTCGGGGCCGATGTGACCAAGCGCTGGTAGCGTGGTTTGACCTCTCACCCATGGTCTCACAGTGTGCCGGCAGTCGCCGAGCAGTGTCGCTCACACAAGCCGCAGCACAAGTGACTGAGGGCCAGTGAGGGCGAGCCCATCGCTGTCACAGCTGTGACAGCCGCACAGTAGGCTGTGTCAGCTGTGCAGAGTGTGTGAGCAGCAGAGGAGCTGCTCTCCAGGCTTCTGTCGCAAAGAGCTGCATGCCACCGAAAGCGCTGTCGAGGTTCGCCGAGCGCGGCGCAGGTTGGAGGAAGCCGTCACCGACGAGCGCGTTGGACTTTTCACTCCGGACAAAGACGGGTACACGCACACAAGCCGCGGTCGTGTACCCGTCTTAGCGGCGAGGCGCGGGACCGTCTGTGGCGAAGTGGGTCGCGTCCTCCGATTTTGTTGAACCCAGCATCCACACCCTTTAATAGACCAACTCTCCCGTAGCTAAAAGTACGTACGACCAACCTGAAACCTACACCTCATCCATTCGCCTGCGCGACCACAATTCGCGGGTGGCAGCACGAATCATCGTAGCCCTCCACTCTAAGCATCGCTGGCGAATCGTCCAGCGCTGCAAGTTCGAAGAGGCCGGGTGCGTCCCGACGCAGAAGCACCCGTGGGGCAACACCGCCCTTCGGCGCACGGCGAGACAGCTCTCGCAGGGCATCCTCATTCACAGCGTACGCATGTGCGCTGCCAGCGGGGAGGTGAATGCTGAGACGACCAGCGCTCAGCGCCACCTCGCCGTCAGTGCGGCGGCGCACCTCCCGGGCCACGAGGTGGAGGATCACCGACCAGACGTACGCGTCGTGCGGCAGCCCGAGAATCACGTCCGACGAGCGCTGCTGGAGCGCGAGGTCGAGCGATCCGCCTCGGACCGAAAACTGCGCCGAGGATGTGCACGCAGGC
>NW_005198090.1:8071-16805 GCF_000372725.1 Emiliania huxleyi CCMP1516 | reverse complement strand
GAGATGTGCGTTTGGAGCAGTGCGGACTGTCTGAGTGTGCAGAGTAGAGTGGGGTCACCCGTTTAGTTGATTTGTAGTTTGTGTTGTTCTGTGTGAGTGGTGGTGCCGCACGGGCCGCTCTCCCTCGCGGGGCGTGGCGCTGGTGGGCCGGGGGCGCGCGGTAGGCGTACGGGGCCGCGTGCGCGTGGCCCGCCCGTAAGCGCCGTGTGGGGTGCCCTGGGGTCGGGCAGCGAGCTACCCCCCCGGGACGGCGCATCGCGAGTGAGGCCCCGGGGTGGGGCAGGTGAGGGAGGGGGCGGGGACGGCCGGGCCCCGGTGAGCCCTGGGTGAGGCCCGCCCCCCCCCCCTCCCTCGGGCTACTGTGATAAACACATCACTCGTGGGTTGCACTCTCACACCTCTCAATCATGCTCACACCGTTGAGCCGCGCCAGACCTCACGCCGCGTCATTGCCGTCGCTGCCGCCACCGTGCTCCTGCCGTGCTCCTACACTGCCGCACCGTGCTCCTGCATGCTCCTGCCGCCACCGTGCTCGGGGTCGTGTCCTACACTGCCGCTCCCGCCGTGCTGTCGGAGCCTGCAGGGGTGCTTGAGAAGCTCGGCTTCCGGAAGAAGGCCAATGCCGAGGAGGAGAGCGACGAATGCCGCGACCCCAGGGCGCCGATGCGGGCGCTGGTCAACGGTGCCGTCGACGCGGTGGTGAAGCGCGTGCCTGGCTCCAACATCGCGGGCAAGGTGCAGGGTGGCCTCGAGGCCAAGGCGAGCACTGCTCGCGTGCGTGTATCGGTGAGGGCGGCCGGTTCTCACGGATGGCGCCGCGACGCACAGGTGAGGAAAGGCTCTGCAGCAGCGGGGCGTGGCCCAGGCTGATCTACCTCGACTTTTGCGAGTCGAAGGCGTTTGCGGCGGAGCTTCGACAGCACTTCGCGACGAGGGGAGCAGCCGGAAGCTGCATCGTCGCGTGGTCGACACGCGCGCTTGACAGCGCCTGCTTTCTCCTGTGCAGCGCATTCTTCACGCACTTGGCCGCGTGCGTCCCGCGAGAGCGGCAAGGCCACCCCCCCGACATCAACTTGCTTGACTTTGACCGCGCCATCGCGCAAGCGTTCGAGGAGGGCAGGCAGGCGATGGAAGAGGAGTACGAGTGCCGGGACCTCGACCCAGATCCCGGGGCGTCGCTGGCCCCTGGGCGCAAGCCGGGAGGAGGGATGCCGGTGCTTTTGGCCAGTGGATGACAGGTGGATGACAGGATGAGGTGGAGATCCTTCGAGGCTGCGTGATCCTGCAGGCCAGTGAGAGCGTGGGTTTTTAGCACCGAGGTCCGAGCCAGTCACGAGTCAGAGAGAGATTTTTAGCAATACCAAACAACTCTAACACTCACACGTAATTTGGGGCCTGGAGCCCTGTTCACGCGCGCGCGAGACGTGCAGACAGGGTTGCCAGGTGAGAGCGAATGGCGCGGTTCACGCCTCGCACAACAGAGAGAGAGATGCGCTCTGCATGGTGGGACATAAAAGAGAGCGAGTACTTGGGCGAGTAGGCCGTGCGGTCAACGCTGCCGCGCGCGACTTTGCGCGCGAGGCGGCGCAGCTTGAGAACGGCGGTGGGCGAGAAGCCGCCGCCGAACGTCTCGTGGAGCAGCAGGTTGAAGTTGTTGCGCTTGACACAAAGATCGCGTCGTGGTAGAAACCGCGATGCGCCTTGACGTAGCCGTGGCCGGTCTTGTGGGAGAAGGGTTGGCTGGGCTGCCCGCGCGCCTTGCAGCCCATGTTCAGGCGGCGGGCCTTCTCTTCGGTGTTGCCGAAGGCGTAGGAGTGGCCGACGGAGGCGGGCGTGCCGCCACTCGAGGGGTTGCCAACGCCCGTCGAGGAGGTCTTGAGGAGGGGCGTCCAGAGCTTGATCTCATTTACTTCATCGCATCCTCCTGGCCCCGCATGGGGTTCTGCGAGGTCAGTCTTGTACCCCTCATTGTACTGCCGGGTGAGCTCTGGTTTCTCCTTGTCGCCGTGCACGACCGGCGCGTTGGCCGGGGCGCGCATCGCGTCCGCCCAGGCGGCGAGGACGCCGTCGTGGGGCCGCCGGTGGTGGGCCTTGTTGTAAAGGTAGTCGCCGAAGAAATCGACTGGCATGCCCCGCTCGAGCGCGACCCGAAGGGTGGGCAGCGTGTTTTTGTTGCGAGTCAGCCACAGGCCGACGGCCTCTCTCATATGTCGTGTATCTCGTTGTGACGTGCGACTGAAAGCGCGGTGTGAGCCAATCTCTCAATGGACTATGCTCTATGGAGAGTTCTTGGAGAGGCTGGAGAGTGCGGTACCTCTCTCCTAGCTTGTATACTTAACAATCGTCGCATGGAGCGCCCCATATGGACTGCAATGTTTTGCGCCAGCGCGTACGCCCGCGTCCTCCGCTCCCTCTACTCAATAAACGTCAGGCGGTCACCCACCTTCGTCTTCATGAGACGCTCGAGGATGTGGCGCCGCTGCTCGGTGGGCAGCCGCTCATAGATGGGCCGCAGCTCCTCGATCAGCACCTTTGCGTAGGCGTAGTCGTCGTCGCCGACGCCGCCCTGCGCCGCCGCCTTGCCGCCGCCCTTGGACTCGCCCTTCTTCTTCTTCGAGGCCTTGCCCTCCCCGCCCTTGCCGCCGCCCCCCTTCTTCTCCTTCTCCTTGCTGACGAAGCTCGGCGTCGACTTTGCAACCTCGCGCACGATCTTCTCCAGCGTCCTCATCTCGGGCTCCTGCGCCGACGTGACGCCGCGCTTGATGAGCTCCTTGAGCTTCTCCGGCGCGGAGAGCGGGGGCGCGTCCTCGTCGCCGAGCCGGATCTTGGAGAGCACCTTCAGCACCGCCTCTGGGGGGTTGTCGACGTCGATGGGCGTCATGTCTGCCGCGGCGAGGTCGCGGCAGGAGCGTTGGCACGAGGAGAGCATGAAGGTTGGGTTGAGGAAGCACTCGCCCGTCGCAGCCCAGTGGCCGCACTTGCTGCTAAAGGCGGGCGAATCCTCCGCCTCCTCGTCGGCCGGCACGGGGGCGCACTGCTGCTTGGACTCGGCCGCCCGCTTGGACGGCGGCGGCGGCGGCGGCGGCGGCGGGAGCCGCTTGTCGGGAGACCTCTGGTCGGCGGCCGCGGGCGCGGGGGGCGTCTGTGCCGGCTTGTTGCGCGGCGGCGGCGGCGGCGGCGGCGGCGGCGGCGGCGGCGGCGGCGGATCGTTGCCGACGTGTCGCATCTTTGCCGGCAGAGGCGCGGGCGGCTGCACTGTGGGCTTGCGCGCCGAGGCGTCGTCCGCTTCGTCGGCAGCGTCGCCCGCTGCGCCCTCGGCGCCGCCGGCGCTGGTGATGGTGCCGGCGAGCTCGTGCCGGAGCTCCTACTCAACGACCGGTTGAGTCACCGCTTTGATGGCTCAAGAGGTGGCGCCGGCGAGCTGTGCGAGCTCCTCGCTGTCGCTGTCGATACCCACCGCCCCCAGCCAGAAGCCGGCGGGGTCGTCGGTGGGGGGCGGCACGCTGTCGCTGTCGACGACGTCCACCGCGAGCCGGAAGCCGCGGCCGAACTGGTGCTCCACGAGCCCCGCCTAGGAGGAGATGTGGGGAGATATGGGGAGATATGGGGAGATATGGCGTCGACTGGTGCTCCACGAGCCCCCGCCTAGGAGCACATCGGTGCATTCTTCGAGCAGCGCGTCCATTGCACAGCCCTCGGCTCCTCCCAGCCAGCCCCGCCTTTGCTTCCGGGGGCGGAGGCGAGGGCGGAGGCGAGGGCGGCAGCATCGTCGCCTGCGCCGCGAGCGGCGAAGGAGGCAAGCTGCAGGCGGAGCCCTCGCGGCACTTCGCGGCCGCGTCGGCGGCGATGGCGGCGACGGCAGCGCTAGACGCGGTCGGCGGGGGGCTGTTGCTTTGGCCGCCGCTGCTCGCGTCGGCGTGCCGCTTCGAAGGGCCGGCCATCTCCGCCGCGGGCAGAGGCGGCGGGCTTGGCCGCATCTCTGGCGTCCACGCGGGGTTGAGAGGCGGCAGCACCTTCTCGCCTTGCGGCGCGAGCGGGTCCGGCGCGGGCGGCGGAGGCGAGGCGCGCCCCCCCGCAGAGCTGCCTCGCCTGTTCGAGGCGTCCGCTGTGAGTCAGCTCACGAGCCCCCCAACACCCCCCCCCCCCCCCAAACCACCCACCCACCCACACCCACACACATCCGCACCCACTTCCCCACGGAGCTACCTCGCCCGATCGGCGGCGGCTACCTCGGCTACACCTCGGCGACACCTCGGCGACACCTCGGCGACACCTCGGCGACACCTCGGCGACACCTCGGCGACACCTCGGCTACTCTCTCGGCTACTCTCTCACCCCATCGGCGGAGGCGCGCTGTAGCTCTTCGGGTCCGGCATCCCGTCCTCGGCGGGCGGCCACAGCCCTCTCTCGCGCAGGTCGGCGTCGACCCGGTCTACCACCGCCGCCGCGCCTGGAGATATGGGGAGATATGGGGAGATATGGGGAGACATGGGGAGATATGGGTCGACTACCGCCGCCGCGCCTGGAGGAGGCGTCTGGCTCTCCCCTCCATGCGACAACGCCACGTCGAGTGTGCACAGGGGTGGTCAATGAGAAGGTGTGTGGTGTGGGCGGGGGAAGGGCGGGGGGGGCTTAGAGACTGAGGGAGCGGGAGGCTCTGTTGTCTGTCTGCCGGCACACCCGCAGCGGAGAGGGAGAAGTTGCCCCACGAGTGCGCGGCCGCCTGCGGCAGAACTCGCAGCGAGAGGCCGAGCGCCGCCGCCGTGAAGGAGACGCCGTGCTCCTCGGCCGAGATGCACTCGCCTGCTACAGCCGCGACGCGTCAGCTGCCGACTGCGAGGCGCAAGCCGTGCAGTCGCGGAGAGGCAGACAACCTACGCGGAGAAGGGGAAGGAGAAGGGGAGAGTTCGGAGGCAGTGTCGGCGGCAGCTCGGCCGGGTGAGGAGGTGCTCGCCGAGCGAGTCGCAATCGGCGAGGGAAGGCCTCCCTTGCCTCTCGGGCGACGCCGCGTCCACCTGTGCATTCATTAGTTCTGTATGAATTGAGGGGCCTCCCGTGCCTCTCGGGCGACGCCGCGTCCACCTGTGCATTCATTAGTTCTGTATGAATTGAGGGGCCTCCCGTGCCTCTCGGGCGACGCCGCGTCCACCTGTGCATTCATTAGTTCTGTATGAATTGAGGGGCCTCCCTTGCCTCTCGGGCGACGCCGCGTCCACCTGTGCATTCATTAGTTCTGTATGAATTGAGGGGCCTCCCGTGCCTCTCGGGCGACGCCGCGTCCACCGTGGGGAAGAGGTAGACCAGCGATCCCTGCGTGGCGAAGACCTATAGAAGGTTCCTAGAAGGTTCCTAGAAGGTTCCTAGACGAGCGATCCCTGCGTGGCGAAGACCATGTTTGCGAGGCCCGAGGCGCGGCTGCCGATGAGGACGTCCGCGGCGCGGAACGACTGCGCCGTCTTCTGCAGCGTCTCGCCCTGCTCGGCGTCGTACACCGCGACGCGGCGGACGCCGAACCGGCTGGCGAGGAGCGACTGCAGCTCCTGCTCGCCGCCGAGCTGCATCCAGAGGGCCGCGCCTTCGCGGGAGATATGGGGGAGATGTGGGGGAGATGTGGGGAGATGTGCATCCAGAGGGCCGCGCCTTCGCGGGAGATATGGGGGAGATGTGGGGGAGATGTGGGGAGATGTGCATCCAGAGGGCCGCGCCTTCGCGGGAGATATGGGGGAGATGTGGGGGAGATGTGGGGAGATGTGCATCCAGAGGGCCGCGCCTTCGCGGGAGATATGGGGGAGATGTGGGGGAGATGTGGGGAGATGTGCATCCAGAGGGCCGCGCCTTCGCGGGAGATATGGGGGAGATGTGGGGGAGATGTGGGGAGATGTGCATCCAGAGGGCCGCGCCTTCGCGGGAGATATGGGGGAGATGTGGGGGAGATGTGGGGAGATGTGCATCCAGAGGGCCGCGCCTTCGCGGGAGATATGGGGGAGATGTGGGGGAGATGTGGGGAGATGTGCATCCAGAGGGCCGCGCCTTCGCGGGAGATATGGGGGAGATGTGGGGGAGATGTGGGGAGATGTGCATCCAGAGGGCCGCGCCTTCGCGGGAGCACGAGAGAATGCGCGGCCTACGGGCGTGAGCTAAGGAAGTAGTTAGCAACTCACACGCTCATATTGGGAGGGAGCACGAGAGGACGCGACGCCGCGTCTCGGCAGGGCGCGAGAGCGGCGGCATCGCCGCGTGGAAGACCGCCTATGGCGTAGCTCCTCCTCCATTGAGGAAGGAACAGACTCCTCCGCATCGCCGCGCGGGATGCCCCGCCCTCTGCAGCAACAGCGGCGTGCGGTGCGGGAAGCGCAGCGCGAAGAGCGACGAGTCGAAGACCCGCCTATCCAAGTCCTCACGCCAGTCAGTCATGACTTGTGATTCAAAAGGACGGCGAGCCGAAGGCGCACGCCAGCGCTGGCGCGTGCGGTGCAGCGGCAGCGCGCGGCCGCGCTTCTCGGCGCCGGCGTAGGGCGGTCGCCAGTCGAGGAGGAGCAGCCGCTCGAAGATGTGCCGAGGAGCGGGGGCGGACCCGTTCCACACCAGCAGCGACTCCTCGGCGAGCAGGCGAGCCTAAGCAGTGAACGACACGCGCCGCTCGTGAACTCGTGTCTCCGCACCAGCAGCGACTCCTCGGCGAGCAAGCGCGAACCGCGCGGGGGGAGCCGCGAGGCAGCCGCGAGGAGCGGAGCGCCTCGACGGTCGGGAGCAGCTGCGAGGGGACGAGCAGCCTGCTGACACAGTGTGACGATCAGTGGCTAGTACTCGTTGCGAGTAGCTGCGAGGGGTGCAGCAGCCTCGCGCGAGAAAAGTCGACGGAGGACAGCGCACTAGACAGCCGCTCCGAGCCACTGCGCCGCTCCTCCGCCTGCTCCGCCCCCTCGGGCGGCTCCTACACGCATGCATGCATGCGCTCGTCCACTCGTGTCCATCCACTCACCACTCCGTGTCGACACGGCGCCGTGTCGAGAGAGAGCAGCAGCAGCAGCAGCTTGGACGCAAGCTCGACGCGCAGCTGCCACCCGTCCGCACCGCCCGACCGCACGTCCATCACGGCGAAGGTGTCGCCTGATCCATCATGTCTTGGGTGTGCACTGAGGCCCGACGGAACGCACGCCCCTTTGCGAGAGCGTCGCCCTCGAGCCACTTCTCGCCGCGCGTGCTCTCCGAGTCGAGAGCGTTGTCCGCGTCCTTCGCGCCGAAGGAGGACGGCAGGAAGCCGGACGCCGTGTGCTCGCCTGCGTGGGTCAACAGTCCACGGTCCGTGCTGCTCACTTGTCGCGGGCAGTCAACCGCCGGCGTGCTCGCCGGTGAAGAAGAGGCACGCCGGCCTGCGCAGGTAGAGTGCGGTGGGTCTCCGTCCCGCCAGCGCCACCTGGAGGAATCCGCAACCAACTCCGGCCCTGACGTTGGTCCAGACTCCTCTCCCCGCCCCTCCCGCGCCACCTCCCGCAGCATCACCAGCCGGAAGGGCTCCGAGGCCGCCTCGTCATACGCAACCCCAGAGAGCGGGTCGACGAACCGCCCTCTCAGCGGCTCGGCCGCGGGGCCGCGCGAAGGCGGAGGGCCCTCGAGGGCGGCGAGGGCGCGCCGCGCATGCGCGTATGTGATGGTGAGCGCCGAGACCTGCGGCTCTCCGCCCGCCGTGTTTCCGGAAAGCGCCGGCGAGTTGCCGAAAGGGTGCACGCCTCCCCACCCCTCCACCACCGACCAGCGCGCCGCGGCGCAGCCCGTCGAGTTTGTGGGCAGGCCGAGGTCGACCGCGCGGATGAGGTGGTGCGACGCGCGGCCCCAGTTGCGCCGGGCGGCGTACGCGGTCCCGAGCTCGCGGTGCGCTTCCTGCGCCGCGGGGCCGTCGGAGCCCCAGGCCGACAGCGCCTCCTTGAGCGTCTCGACGGCCTCGCCGACCTGGAAGTTGCGGATGAGGACGCGGCCGAGCTGCGTCTGGACCCGCTGCGATGCCGTCATGCTCAGCGCCGCCCGGTACGACGCCACCGCCTCCGCCGGCCGGTGCGTCTTTGTGTAGAGCGTCGCCAGGTTGATGTGCGCGTGGTCCGTCGGCGGCTTATTGGGCACGGCGGCGAGGGCGAGGTGGTAGTAGTGCTCCGCCTCAGCCCAGCGGTCCGTGTGGTACATCGACCATCCGAGGTTGTTGAGCACAATGTACTTTTGGAAGTTTGGCGGGTTTGGAGAGACGGCGAGCACGCGCTTGTAGTACGTGATCGCATCCGCCCATCGCTTCTGCTGCTGCAGCCTATCCGCCTCGGCGAGCGCGTTGTTGGCCTCGACGCTCCACGCCGTCTCCCCCTCCGACGCGGCCAGCGCAGAGGCCAACCCCGCGAGCCGGCACAGCCTCAACATCAGCGCCCGCAGGTTTTTTTATTTCGCAAGCCTTCGTTTTTTTATTTCAAGCAGAGAATGCGTAACGACGCTGCTAGAGATGCCTTTCGGGGCCCAGAGATAAAACTTCTGATGCCATGCGTGACCTAGTAGTGTCCCCAGCTATGGGCGTGTCCACGTTGGAGCCAGGTGTGGTGTGGGCGCGAGAATAGCTCCGCCGTTCATGGAGGCAACCGATGCGAGTCGACTGGTGTGTGTCGTCGTGGTTTCGTATCAAGAATTCTCTCTCTCTCTTCAAGCAGACTTCGTTGTTAATAGGAACAAGCGAAGGCACACACAACATGACACCAAA